>NW_010140502.1:0-32640 GCF_000699245.1 Pterocles gutturalis | reverse complement strand
TAAGCAGTAGATCCATATGGAGTTGTGAAATTTGAATGCTGGCTTGTTTGGTGAGGGAGTGTTGTCGGTTTGGTTTTACCTACAAATAGTACTTCTTATGTATATATGTTTTTTTTAATAAATTTTGTGTGTATTTGTTGGTGGTTAGAAAATGGAACAAAATATATAAGTTGTCAAAGATCTTTCTTTGTGTGTCTCTGCAAGAAACTTTGTTGTAGTTGGTCATATGGGGTTGATGTTTTATTCCTTTTATTCCCTTCTGAATAATCAGTACTAATTTTTGAGATAATTTCATTAAATACTTTCTACCTTTCTCACAAGTGTTATTCTTGACTTACTGTCTTGAAACATCTCGCTCATTGCTTCTGATTAGTGATCTCTCCCGAAAAATATTTTTTCATTTTTTGGTATCTCACTACATGCCTGCACAGAACATACCTTTTCAGCTAATTTGTCATGAACGTCTTTCCATTTCAGCAGCAGGTGGGTTCTTGTGCCACTTTTCCTTTCTTTCTTCCATTTCTAGTCAATAGAATTTCCTTCCATTTTTAAATTATTCCTTCATTTGATCTGACTTCTCCATCACAGATAACAGGGAGTGAGAGGTCAGAGGCAGAGGGACGTTGAGCAGTTGTTTTTACTTTGCAGAACAAGGAGGACAGTCAGTGATTGAAGCGTATGGCACAGCTCTGCAGTAGCCAGCCTCTCTTCTTGTTCTGCTGCTGATACGGTTCTGCCCTCAGTCTCCTACTCATGCTTGTCTTAATACGCCAGGTCTTAAGTTTCAATTTAAAATTTTCTAGACATGAAAGATTCCTGCTTATGTGATTAGAGCATACGTAGCAAAATGAAATCATAATACGTTAATAAATAACTAATTAATCATGACAAATTGCGTAGCTACAGCATTTCTCTTTTCCATTCCTTGCCTTAGGGGTTATAGTCTTCTGAGCAGATGACGGATAGCTTGTCTGCTTTTTCAGTTTGTTGTATGCTGTCATGAAGCGTGAACTGGATGCCTTTAACAGTATTTTTATGCTTTGCTATGGCATAAGCTGTCAAGAAGGGAGGCAGGGGAGAGATACTTGATGATTACTCGCTAGGTCGTGCACCTGAAATCTCATTTTGTGAGAAAAAAAAAATGTCTTTTGTTAGTCCTGCAATGTGTCTTTAAATGATGTCCCTGAAGTAAGTGTGTAGGAGTCTGTCATTCATAACATTTGTACCTCGACAGTTTTTTTGGTTCTATCTTGTAGATAACTGAAAGAATAAAATATTTTTTTTTCTGGTTTCTGCTTAGTAAGATTATGATCTGCCAAAGATTTTCCTGAAAGTCAGTATTAGAGTCAAAGTTAAAAGCATGTACATCAAATTGACCTAGCACCAACACCTTCAAGGTTACATCGGTTTACATAAGCCAGGATCACAGCTCTGGTTTCTTAACTACTGGTGATGCATCATATTCTGAACCATTGTTATATGCATAAAGCATTTAGAGGAACTGACTAAAGTAAAATGTGACTTGTGTAGAGTGTTGTTGGATCCTTAAAGTGCCAAAAATTCTTAAATTTGCTTTTTGTTTGCATGTTGTAATGGTGAAACAAATATGTATAAAATCACTGTCCGATTTTGTGGAATACTGTATTAATGACTTTAGTGAAAATATGTCTACTTGCAACAGGTGGGAATCTGGCCATTAGTCTACAAACTATTTGTACAAAGAAAGCTTCTTAGATTGGAAGCTATACTGTTGCATGCATGCTGTTTGTTATGTATATAAAAATATGTATTCATTCATTCACAGAGGTGAAGCCACTGAAACCAGTATGCAGTTAGAAAAGCAAAGTAGTGAGTTTCTCATTTAGGATAAGTCTTCTGTTGCTTCATGTAGTAATTTTTTTTTTTTTAAGTGATATGAAAAAAAATACTTTAGGTCTTTCCTTTTCTTTTTTTTGAAACAATTGCTGAAATGAGCTGTTAGCAGATTTGGTCCCTTATTTCCCCAGAGTACATCCTCAGTTGATGCAGATTGTCAGAGCACAATGAGATTTAGCTGGTGTTAAGTTCCTGGCATCAGTTTTCCTTCCTTCATTTATCAAATATGAAAGTTACATATGTGTAGAAATGCCTGTAAGACTGGGGCTGATGTTTGCTGTATTTCACTAGGTGATATGATTCCTTCTTAAAGCCTTATTTTAAATCCAGATTCATATTTTTATATCCTGCTCCTTATCCTAGGAAACATGATACTCTGTGTCTTCACTCCCTGACTTCAGTTGAAAGTAGCTATTTAAAATACTGCGTGACTTCAGAGATCTTTATAGTGTATTCTTAACTGTTTTGCTTCTTTTTTTTTTTTCACTCCGTAGCTGTTGTTCCATCCTTGTCTGTATTTCCTTACTACGTTGGTCTCTTCCTATGATTTGGAATGATCCATACAGAAGCACTTAGAAACCTCAAACTCGGCTGCTTCTCTGATTTTAAATGTTCTGTTTATGCAGTATTTACTAATGTCAGGAAGGATTATGGCCCTTCTGGGAAGCTACAGTAGCTAAAATTTGATGTTTAAACTATTAGAGTAAGTATATATAAGGTGATAAGGTTTCTTCTTAAACTGTAGGAAAGGTGTATATATAAGGCAGTGAGATTTCTTTGTTCATCCCATTCCAGATGTTTTCTGCAACTTTACTGTCTCTTACTGTGTTTTTTATTTAAACACAGAGTAAATTAAAACCAAGAAGACCTTCAGCAAGCACATGATTATAAAAACGTGTTTCTGTTTGGACATTGTTTGTAGAACACTCCAAGAGCTGCTGTTCAGATGAATAAACCAGTGAATACAGAAAGTTCAGATGAATCCTAAGAGAGTACTCAGGGCATGGAAGTAGATTAAAAAAACTGCAAAGAAGCTTAATTTTACTGTATTACTGAAGATCCTTTTGAGTTTTTTATTATTTCAAACGCATTTTGATTCTTATGAAGTAATTTGTAAGGAGGGGTTTTTTTGTTTGCTTAAAATAATCTAAAGTATTAAGTCCTGGCTCCTAATTCTGTGATCTGCGTATTGCATTAGACTGACAAAATCCTTCATACAGATAGAGTAGCTGAACACTGCAGGGTTACGGTGTTCTGAAGATGAAGGAAGAAATCAGTTCCCTTGGCAGTAAAGGAGTTTTGTTATTAACTCCAGGGAGTCCAGGGTTCACCCCAAGAGTGGCATTCAGCTTGGCATCTTGTAAACACAGGACTGGGAGTCTGTGTCTTGTTCCTCATAGATCTAATGCTATAAATTAAATTAAAAAAATATTTTTTTCTTCTTGTAAAGATACAGGTAAAGTCTTTGTTTATAGCATGAAACAGCGATGTCTTCAGAGAGAGAAGGAAAATCTCTGTTTGTACAGGCAGCAAGCCTTGAACTGTCACCTTTCTAGTACCCTATAGCCCCTTCCTCTTTAAAAGAGTGTTATTCATATTCTCTCAATATAACCTGGAAAACACCAAATCAAGCTTAATTAACAGACGAGGTACAATAACTGTGGTGATGCCAGCCTATAGAATGATATTTTATTTTTATGTTCTGATTCCAAGAATGCATAATGCATTGCACATGGCACAGATGTTTCGTCTGTTGGAGAGAGGGGACTTCTTCCTTGAGTAGATGAATTTTATCAGATATCTGTCCTCTTCCTCTTTGATGCAACCTTTGACCAAAACCACCAATAACAAAAACAGCAAGAATAAAGGTTGTACAAATTTCATTATTTTTAGTTCACGAGACTCGTCCGTGAGATGGTTAGAATATTGACAAAGAGCATGAGCTGTCACATCTGTACCAGCTCAGGTGATGAAACGAACCTTGTCTCATCATCATTTTTCTCACGTTGCCTGCTTGTGCATTGTATTCCCCACACACTCTGTGTCTTGGATTTCTGTTGCCAGAGATACATTTAGATAGATTAAACCAGCCTGCTATTCATTAATATTTCATTTATATGGGAATTAGAATCCATTAGCCAAATCCACTGTATTATTTTAATATTAAAATGTCCTAAACCTCAGAAAAAAATAGTCTATGTTATACATATATATGTTCTCGTATGTGAGCTGTAAAACATATACAGACAATAATTTTACAATACATAATTATTAATAATTATTTTAAATGCATGTTTTATATATAGAACATACCTATGGATACACTATATAGGTATATGTTAATGTAGTAAAAAAAAACCATAGTTTATTTACAAACATTTAATATTGATTAATTAAAAATATAAAAAAATTGTTTTACTTCCAGTTCACATGCTTCACTAACCCTGTGTAAAACTGCATTGTTTGTGGTTACTACATTTCAGCTTCTAAAAGGACTTTTTCTTTATTTGTAACAAAGGGTAATAGAATAGGGCAGGAAACAGCTTTTTGCTTGACAAGTCCAGTTCTTAATTTATCTTGTCTGTGTCATTCTTTCAATAAACTGGTCAAGCTCTGTCTTAAAAGATCTGGGCTTCTTGTTCGTGTCTCCTATCAGAAGGCCATTTTAAGAGCTTCTGCTCTAAAAGAGATCTCCTAATTACCTGATCTAATTTACTCTTAAGTAGTTTATACCCATTTGTTATTGTGCCAGTGCCATCCTTGCACCTACTTACCCTTTTCAGGGTTGGGCTTGCTTTCTGAGTCTGCCTTATTTTTCTAGACTGTGTTACTCAAATTCTTTGTCTCCTTTCAGAAGACATGTTTTCTGTTCTTCAACCAGGTATCTTAGTGGCCATTTTCAGCATTTTTTTCCACTTGCAAAACAAACACACTATGTCCTAGACAATGTCGCAAGAGATCTTTATGTTGTTGTGTTAACATATCTCTGTTTTTGCTGGAGATATTTGTGCTTTCCAATTTACCAGGGCTGGGGAGAAGATAGAAAGAATTGCTGTTGATGGCCAATGTACATGTTGTAAGAAAAATTGTAAGAAGCTTTTAATAGGTGACTTACAAAAAACTAACATGGTAGCATCCATTTCTAAATTAATTGAGTTTCCAGAATGCGAGTAATATAAATGATAATCTTGTAAGGTGCTCTAGTGACTGGAAAGTTATTGAAATGGTGGTACCCTGGCAGACTGAAGACAAAGTTTAATAAATTATTCCAAAACAGCATTTCCAGACAGTCTATTGATTGGTTTTGTTTGTTAACACCTAATTAATTTTTTTTGTAGAGAGAAGTCTTCATTAAAGATCAAGCATATCTCTGTAGATAGTTTAATTTGAGTGTCACTATGATATCCTTTGAAATGCTGACAAAAAATCAGAGCAAAGTGAAGGAAGAGCAGAATTAATACATGTAATATAGTCATCATTACTTTCTAAGTTGGTGTTTTGCTGATATTTAACCCCTGATATTTCTGTGAAAATACAACATACTCATTTAAAAACAATACTTAATCTGTTTGTTGGGGTTTTTTTTTAAAGAAGGAATTATTTCCAGTTAGAAGGCCTACTTTGAAGTCATCTGTAAAAACTATTAATAAATAGTAAAAAATCAGGAGATGCTATAATTACTTTAATAAGTTAATTCAGTTTTTCATTTTACTTAGGTTCTTACACTGTGCACAGTTCTAGAATATCTGAAAGTCCTCCAGAACCACTCTAATTAACAGTATCTTTCATATATTTTGTCTTCTTGTCATCTTCCCAGAAAGAAAAACCTAGAATATGCTATGTTTTTTTTGGTTTGGTTTTTGTTTTGTTTTGTTTTGTTTTGTTTTTTTTTTACATCAGGTATTATTCCATTCTAGAATACATGCTGATGTATTTTGATACAAGATGAAGCAAGGCAAAAACAATGGTTGTCCTTCCCAGTTTTTAAGATGCACAAATACTGTTATCGGCAATAGGTTGCAGTGTGCAATATCGGTGTCTTTTGTGTTTCATAGAGATAAATAATTTGTTGAAAAATGAGTGTGTCCTGAAGAGTCTATGGCTCTACATTGTATTAACTGCTTTTGCTGAGCTATAATAGAAGCTTAATTCCATCTTCTCTTCTTGACATTTTTATTCTCATTTCCTTCTCCTGGGCGTTTCTTATTTTAATGAGCTTTTACTGTGTTTCTCTAGCTATCAGCATGTGGCAGTTAAGCCAGTCAGCAGACAGCATATGGAATTGCCAATTAATTTACTTGATTTGACACAGACACAACAGTATGCTAGACTTCAGTGACTCCTTCAGAGAATTATTTGTAGAAGTGTCTGGGACATAATGTCAGATATCTAATGGGGAGTAGGAAAGTTGTTCATTTAAAGAAGAGAGTACATGACATTTTAACATTTATGCTTTTAACTAGGAGTGTAAAATATCTACTCTTTAAAATTTTCTTTCAGCAGGCTTAGATGTTGAAATTACTTGATTTCATTCCTGTTCCATATGCTAAAAATTGTATTTTAATACTTTACTTTTTATGCACCACTGAATGTGTACTACCCAAACAGTTCTGATTATCCAGTAATTTTAAAATCGTTATGACAGGAAATACAAATGCTATTTTCAAAGCAAGATTTTGTAACTGATTTATATATACAAGACCCAGCAGAGCATCACTTAAATAATGATCTATCCAATTGGAAAAGCCACTATTTAATACCTATTGCATGTTAAATTTTAAGACTGTTATTTTTTTTCTTTTCCTCCTGTACTTTGAATGCAAAGTTTCCTTCGCATTCGTAAGTCCTTGTTTTGATAAAAATGAACAAAGTTGATTCAGTTTGTAATATTTTTCCTGTTTGTAATTCTTTACCTTTCAAAGTATGTAGTTAGTTCCTAATATAGCAAACCTACACACAACAGAACACTTTCAAATCTGCTGGTGGATGCTTTCAAAACTAAGTACAAGTTATTATGATGTTTGTCATTAGTCTAAGTTTAGTGTTCTGGATTATGTGTGGAAACTGTATTTGAATCATGCAGTTTGTAGGTGTACACTCTTATGGTCCTTGTATGTGTCTCACAGTGTGCTCTACCAGTGTAAGTGGATGGAGGTGCATGCTTTGTTTGCTTAACCTCTCTAGGGAAGTTGGATGAAACACTCCCCAGTTGCTCCAGTTCTCAGAGTTTTTCTGTTTTTCTCTTCTAACTGTTTTCTAACCATCTGTGAAGTTTTTTTCAATGACTGTTTGGAGTTAGACACTTTCCTGTGGTTTTCTATGGAAAGCCTAAGTATCTAAGTTCAGATTTCTGATTCCACTCAGAGGACCAGTTACCTTGGAGACAGTGTTCAGTTTGGATCCACTATAATCTTTCATTTTCTCTGTCTTTTGCTCATGCTGAACTTTGCATGTGAGAAGTGGATGGTTTAAAATATGTATCTAAGTTTGAAAGGTTGACGTACAAGTTAGTACTGGACTAATTAATCAAATTAGTATATCTGGGAATTATGTAGAATATGTACATATACATATAAATGTAGATGTATACATATGCATATATATAAGCAAGCACAAAAATCTAATTAAAAATCCCTTAAAAAAAAAAAAAGACTATTCCTTCTTTAGTCCAATGTAAAATGAGATGGGATTACAATTTACCAGTGACAGTTGAGACTATGTAGCTTTCTATGTAATCTAACAGAGGTTGGAAGTTATGTAGTCTTGAAAAAATTAGTAAACATATAACTCATAAAGAAGACGAGTTTATATATTCAGTAGAGTTTTTATAATATCCAGTTAGCAGGGCTACAGATGGAAGCCTCTGTGGCTGCACACATATATACAAAAATATGCACTTGCAAATGTATTGTCCCTCTGTGTCCTCTTTTAAATACCATGATATTTGATTGCAAATTTTTATTTCATTCAGAACAATAACTAGGTGGTGTTGTCTTTAAAGAAATCAATGAGTTCACTTCATTAAACAGGATATGGAAGTGTAATACTTTCCACACACTAAAAGAAGATTAATGAACTGCTGAGGAGCTCCCTTCTGTTCTCCCCAGTGTATGTGTAGCCGTCGCATCAGGGAACAGCAGCTGACATATTTTCAGATATAGTAAATAGCTCTCAGGCTTTTCAAATAAAGTTATACTCTGCCTTGTGTGCAGGCCGGGGCCTATATATTGAATAAATCATCAGAAGGGTGTTCCAGTTCTTCTAAAGAGAGCACGGTAGTGTTCTCTATTTTTTATTGATTGCATTTGCAGAGGAAAATTGAATCCACTCCTTGTCAAGGCCCCTAAAGCTCGTGTCATAAAGAAGGGGGAAAAAAGGAAAGATGGATGCAGCTCAGTGGAATTAGCCAGAAAGAATGGTGTTTCCTGTTGTGTGATGATAAATTTTATTTTTTCATCTTGCCTTCGTCAAGTGAAAGGTAGCAGTTGAAGTACTTTGAAGTAGTAATCTTCAAAGACTTCTTTTAGCAGAATTGGAAATAAGCTTATTGGAGAGTTGTCTCCAACTAGATTTGCTGCCAATTATCAGTCAAAAGCACTTTCCTGTATGGAAGTTAACTGAAAAGGAGAAGTGTTTCTAGGATACACAGCATCTCAGTAGGTGTGGCTATAAGACCTCTAAACATTTTATTTTAGTAAAATACAGTCAATATAAACCCGTGTCTCTCAAATTAGAGTATTCTGACAGGTGCCATGGGCTCTACTATGGGCTGGTGAAAGTAGCGCTACATTGATTTTTATGTGCAAAATGAGAATCATGATATTTTGGTAGGAACCATTTGAAGAATTGTTTTGTTGCTGTTTATGAATGGTTTTGCTTGCTTTTCTTTGTTTGTCAAGTTTCAAATCCATTGCTATAGGCTTTAAACCAGAATCTAGAGGTATTGGTTTGAAATTGCATATTACCAGGGGTATTGCAATGAAAAAAAAAAAAAAGAAAAGACTTGATTGACAGCTTGCCTTTTGAAATCCAGGGTGTATTCCTCAGCAGAAGCAAAGAAGTAATAGAAGTTGGGGAAAAACACTTAGAGAAATAAATTATTAAAGCTAAAATTCCCAGCACCCTTTTCCTTATTTACTGCATACTGGATTAGTTAGCACAAATGTGTGTGCGTGCTATACAAGTATACTTGTAGAAATGAACAAACAAAAAACCCTGAATGAAGGCAGCAGGTTTGATTGCAAATAGCAAACTGCTCCAGAATTGGTTTAATGATTGTACAATCAGCTATTTACATGCCAGTCCCACCAGATAAACTCTGTCTGTCTGTTCCAAGGCCAAACTGATGTTATCATAATGAGGAAGGGAGGAAGATGATATATGTTTTTCCGTATCTGAAAACAGATACGTTACATACTGTTAGGACCTTTTTCCCAGATTTGTTTTTACTTCTGTTAGGATGCTCTGTTCTTGTTGCTCATCTTGAATTTGACATTATTTAATTTTTTTTTTAAATTCCAGCTTCATGTATTTTTGTTTTGGTGGGGTTTCTGTTTGGGTTTTTTTTTGTTTTGTTTTGTTTTGTTTTTTCCTTGCTGCAAGTTCTTGGATTTTTTTTAGGGTGTTATATTTATCTCTGGGAGAAAGATGTAGAGGAGGAGAAGGAGGAAAGGGAAAGTGGGATGTAAAGAAGATCATAAAACTCTTGACTCTGTCTGTATAGCATCACTTCTCCACAGATATTACAAAAAAAAAAAAAATCTAGTAAGCGATATTTCTTGCTTTATAGCCTAATCTCAACATGTCTAATAAAATGCTGAAATTATTAGTTCCAATATATCTATTCAGTACTTATTTATTTATTATTTGTAAATTGTCTCTTTAGTTTTTCCTGGTTTTGTGTATGCATATATTTTGGATATATATTTTTATATATATGACTCGTATGTGCAGAGGTATGTGTAAACATATAGGTTTATATATATATATATAACTTCATAATACATTTTTGGGTGATGTTACATAGATCTTTGCGTTAGTATTTGTAAATGGATATAATGCGTTTAATATATCTTAATATAGTTTATTCATTTGTAAGCTAACTGTCTGAAGGAAATCCTGGTTTTAGAAATATTGTATCATATTTCATATGTAAAGTGTTGTTTTCATCAGGTGGATAATCACCAATTTAGAAAAACATTTATGAGCATGATCATGATTAACTTTTTTTTTTTTTTTTTTTTGATTAAATATTTTGCTGAATAGGGATGTCAGTGGTCTGACCAGGGTGGTAAAGTCACTGACAGATTTGGGTGTAGAGGCTGCAACAATTTTAAGTCAGGTCAGAAGGTGAAATAAATGCATTGGTTTATATGATTATGGGGCTTGGGAATTCATAGAGGACCCTGAAACCTAAGTGTTTTGCGGCTGGCAAAGAGGTGAAAATTGTTGTCTCCCATGTGCCTAAAGTATCCTGATCTCCAGTGCTCTAAATGCTGCCAGGAACCATTGGCATAGGCTTACACTGGGCCAAGTACTTTGTGCATCAGATGAGGAAACACTAACATGAAAATATAAAAATTCAAGCATGAAAGGAAATTCTTGTCTAAGTAAATGGCAGAGCTTCTAGTGGCTTCATGGAACCACTTGTGGAAGTAAGATCTGAAACAAAGTCAGGTTTAGAAATCTGTATATAATGCTTAATTACACAGTAGCTCAAACTGGATCGAAAAGAGATATTTGAACAGTAACCATTTTAAGTTGATAATTAATTTGTCATGGTGCTTTAGGGAATTATTCCTCTTTCTCCAGTAAACATATAAGTGTTTATAGTTATCTGCTTGACAAAGAGACAGGTATATATTACAAGCTTTTTGCTTACAGGGAATCTCAGGAGTTGGTAATTTTGTTTGATATTTCTATTAAAAAAACTATCTTGAGAGGGTAATATTATCTTAAAACTACTTTGGAAAAAAGAGATAAACATTTCTGAGGAACATATTGTGTAGCAATTTTCTCCTTAACCTTTTAAAACAAGCCTATAAAATTTAATGTTGTGATCTCATTTCTCAAGTACATGATAACAACCTCACTTTGGAAATGGGCTGTCAGATGTTAACTTTCAACCTGTCCTTATTTTTGTTTCTTTTTTTCACGGTAACAGGGAGCTAGAATGTAGACCTGCAGATCAAATTTTGTACAGTGATGCCACTTATGTGCTTTAACTGTGAACTGTTTTTATTTCAGCTTGACTTGCCCATTTACAAGAGAAGTTGAATTTTCTTTCTTGTGTGCAATATTATAGTGTAAGCAGGATCTGTGTTACAGTGTTAACTTTTGTAGGATTTACACCTACGTCTTTAGCTGTTTTCAAATCTGCTTTCCTCTCTAGTTCCCTTTCCACTCTTGACTTGCTAATCTCTATATTTCAGTTTTAGAATGCCATTAGGCAACACAAAAGGAAGAATTACTACCAAACCAACAAAAAGCCTTTGCTCTTCTAATCAACTGAGTACCTGCTATTGCCTAACATTATTAAGATTGGGGGGGAGGGAGGGAATTAATGAGATATTTACGTCTGGTTAAATGTGGTGAAAAGCATGATTTATCATAAAATATATTATAAGGTGTTCTGTACCACAATGAAATTTCATTGGCTACTGACTATAGTCAATTGACTTCTTGTAGCAGTGTTCATCTTTTTTTTTTTTTTTTCAGAAAGACATAGAACATGTTAATGTATGTTAGATTATATAACATATTTAACTGACTAAAAAAAGTATTGTTACAGGACAACTTTGCGAACATAAGTTTCTGTGTAACTGGCCACATGATTAGCTGAAATGTGAATTTCCTCATATTTTAAGTTCATTGTGGAACTGACCCAACTCATAAATATTAGTGTTCACACTGCTGGTCTTTCTGTAAGTGGTTACATCTATGAACATTAAGATCTTGTTAGCCGGCAATAGTGAGTACTATTGTGTATGCAGTCCTACTTCAATGTTACAATTCAAATAACTCATTATTGCCTTTTTCGCATATAATTATCTTACAGCATCCATTTGGAAAGGGACATCCTTGTTACCTTTGTGAGAGACTCACCTGCTTTTGTTGATGCCATTCTAGTTTTTCTTATTGCAGTGTGTTGTAATTAGTAGAAACATCAACTTTATATGATTGCATTTATTTTTCCGTAATGGGGAAAAGCAATAAGAGTGACATCTCAGAAACAAAGTATTTGTAGAAGATACTGGCTATGCAAATAAACCAACAGTCATTGCATACAAATAGTGCAACAGGAAGAAGAGAGCTCAGAAACTTAAAATTCCCAAGGAAGAGGAGTGTATTTCTTTCAACTTACTTTGTTGATCAAATGAAATGTTATTACTTTCTGCAATAGTTCAGTTTGCTTTTTGTAGTCATTGCTGCTTGTGTTAGGATGTAACTTTGTAATGCCAACATGTTTTGTCTTTGACAGCAACGATAGTGCTAAATGAACTCAACTGGACTGCAGCGCTGGACGATGTGTTCAAGCGGAACAGAGAGGAGGACCCCACTTTATTATGGCAGGTTTTTGGTAGTGCAACTGGCCTCGCTAGGTATTACCCAGGTAACTGAAGACTCCTAAAGAACTGTGCTATGTCACATATTGCCTTAAAAATTCTCTGAAATATTTACGAGCATTAAAAGATAACTAAAGGTTACTTTGTTAAATAGATGGGCTTTCTGTAATCAGAAGTAACTCAAAGACTGAACTTATTCTAGCATAAAGCTAGTATGAGGGGGAAGAAACTGGAACTGGGGGTGAAATATGTAACTGGTACTTTTTTACAATAAGAGGAACAGAAGATGTCCTTTGAAAAGCAATCGTTTCTTATTGTTTTCTATGTGTTGTCAAAGAATCAATTGAATATTTGCCCATGAGATTTTTGTACCTGTCTAGTTTTAAAAATAGTGACTCAGTGACTAGACAGATAATCTTATGGTTAAAGTCAGTGAAAACACGACTGCACCATGCTATGTTTATGTCCTGCAGAATCCACGATATCTGACATGTCTTTGCTATTACAGTTAAAGTCAATGAATACAACTTGATTATTTCAACCAGATTATTTCAACCAGCATCTGTTCCACCTGTCAAAGAATCCCATTACTGGATCACAGTAATTAATTTAAATAGATGTATATTTTACTGAATTTAGATCATCAGTAGCCTTAATTTGTTTGGGAAGGCTTATTTTCTGGCAAGGCATACTGCCTGTGCTGCTCCTGTTCCTGTTAAGTAATGCTGTTATCAGCGACAAAATAATATGTCCACTACACACAAGACAATTGTGTGTGACGTCTTGTCTCTTGCCTCCAACTGGTTAAGGAAGAAATTTGAATCTTTTCTCTTCTGTTTGTACAAGATTGTTGGTGTTTCTGAGGGTGAAGGGGTTTATTCTAAAGCTGTTTGCTGTATCATTAGCACAATTACTAGCACAGACAGAGAAACTGCCTTAGGCTAGTTTACGAGAAGGGATATTTCATACCACTTGAGTACTGTTTGTTTTGTCATGCTAGGTGCTGATGAAATAAATACAGCAAGAGTTGCAGAAAAAATAATACTGAAAGTGCAAATTTCATATTCATTTTATTTCCAAGTGTTCTTTTCCCAATGCTATTAGTACTGTTTGGGGTCACCATTTGTCACTGCTTACTATATAGTGATGTTTTCCAAGTGCTGAAAAATAAGTGTTTCTTAAATATATCACTGTGCCAGTCTCTAGGAAATTAATTCTGAAGTGTAAGATTATCTTATACACTGAAAAATATATTCTTATGTCTAGCTAACCTTTCTACTCTAGCTGTTTATCAAGACAACACAGGAGCCTCAGAATCTCTATGTAGACTTCCTTAGACCACCTCTATAAAATGTGAAAAGCTTGGTTTCCCTATTTTTCAGGTGGATATGTTTCTTGTGTATATTCCACCTAAACAGAAATTTATATTTGGTATAAAACTCAGATCCACACACCTCCTGCTTATTCCGTAGCTAAGTGCGTAAGTCCTTACTATCTGTCTAGTCCTGTCAGAAGTTGATTTCAAAAATTCCATGGTAATTCCCCAATTTTTTAAATTTTACACACACACAGAGTAACCTGGAGCAGTCTGACAGTCCCTAAACTGTATGTGAATTGTTCTGTGCATCTTCTCCTTCCCACTTCCTTGCATTTATAGCTCAAATAGGTAAGCCCTTTGGGGTTTAG
The DNA here is from genome assembly GCF_000699245.1 of Pterocles gutturalis. Taxonomy (NCBI): domain Eukaryota; kingdom Metazoa; phylum Chordata; class Aves; order Pterocliformes; family Pteroclidae; genus Pterocles; species Pterocles gutturalis. Next base: position 18,514 of record NW_010140502.1, on the reverse strand, counting down.
ATTTTTAGAATAGATCTTGGCGCAAGTTTGTCCATTTTTCTCTTTATTGTGTATTCTTTATCTCAGTTTGCAGAGACCTATCTGACACATACAAATGTTCTGAAAATTAAATCAAGTTTCATATTCTGGAATGGATACTTTTCACATTTACTTTTTTTGAAAATATTGCAAAATGTAAAACATTACTTCATTATATTGGCCTTCGGTAAGACTGCTTAAATGATTAATTTATCCATAGTGGTGAATTTGAAAGTATCAAACCCCAAAATTAAAATGCATATATAAGTCTGCTCATTATTAGCTGAAAGATACCCGCTCGGTCTTTCCTCCCTGTTGTGGTTTAACCCATCAGGCTGTAAACACCACACAGCCATCTGCTCACTGTCCCCTAAATGGGATGAGGGAGAGAATTGGAAAAAAGGTAAAACTCATAGGTTGAGATAAAGACAGTATAATAGGATGGAAAAGGAAGGGAAAATAATAATAATTATAAAATAATGTAAAAAGTGATGCACAATGCAATTGCTCCCCACCCGCTGACCAGTGCCCAGCCAGTCCTTGAGCAGCCACTGTTGCCTCCAGCCAACCCCCTCCCAATTTTATTGTTCATCATGTTCAGCATGATGTCATATGCTATGAAATATCCCAGTTTGGATCAACTGTCCTGGCTGTGTCCCCTCCCAGCTTTTTGTGCACCCTCAGCCTCCTGGCTGGCAGAGCAGTATGAGAAGCTGAAAAGTCATGGAATCACAGAATCATAGAATGGTTTGGATTGGAAAGGACCTTAAAGATCATCGAGTTCCAACCCTCCTACCATGGGCAGGGACACCCTCCACTGGACCAGGTTGCTCAAAGCCTCATCCAGCCTGGCCTTGAACACCTCCAGGGATGGAGCCTCCACAGCTTCCCTGGGCAACCTGTTCCAGTGTTTCACCACCCTCACAGTAAATAATTTCTTCCTAATATCTAGTCTAAATCTGTCCTCTTCCAATTTAAATCCATTACCCCTCATCCTGTCACTGCATGCCCTTGTAAAAAGCCCCTCCCCATCTCTTCTGTAGCCCCCTTCAGGTACTGGAAGGCTGCTATAAGGTCTTCCCGGAGCCTTCTCTTCTCCAGGCTGAACAACCCCAACTCTCTCAGCCTGTCCTCATAGGGAAGTTGCTCCAGCCCTCTGACCATCTTTGTGGCCTTCCTCTGGACCCGCTCCAACAGCTCGACCTCTGCACTGCTCAGCAACAACTTAAACATCAGTGTGTTATCACATTATTCTCATCCTAAATCCAAAACATAGCACTATACCAGCTACTAGGAAAAAAAAAAAAAACCAAACAACATCTTGAACTAATGTTTTTGTCTGATAGCATCCCACTGCCTTGAGTAATGTGCTAGACAGTATGTCACTTCTGTCCTAAGTAGGCTCTTAGGCTATCCTCGTCACCATAGTAACCAGCAGCATAAAGGTATGTTTCTATGAGTGACCCTATGGGTGGAAAGTATGTGTGAAATATAAGTTTATTTTTCTATTACATATATTCCATTATTTCCTATATATATTCTGGTTTTGGTATTTCTGTACACCCCTCTAGCATCACATATATGATTTCATATAATTTTCAGCTGTGCTTTGTCTGCCTCTTCGGTACACTTGTGTTCCCTTGTCTCTATCATGGGGACAAGACAGCTTCCTTCTGACTATGACCTAGGTTGAGACACAGTTCTCGGGCATTTAGACCAGTTCCTTTCCTCAGATCTTCTTCTTTATACACTACAATCAATGGCATTAGGCTTAGATACAGTAGTAATTCCATGCAGTAGGATAAGAGTCTCTGTTTTATGGAAACAGCTAACAGCATCAGGTAGAGGAAGTAATGTTAACAAATAGTAATTTCCTTTAATGCTATGACATAATTAGTCCATCAAATGTTCCTTATGCAAAATGTAATTTTACTGAGGAGAAAACCACATTCTATGTGGTGTTACCTTTGGTTTTGTTTTGAAGAAGAGAAAAATATGGAATCCAGGCAAGCCAGATTTAGGAAGATGTTTGTGCAGATGGATAGAAACAGATATGCAAGAAAGCTAAGTATTAGAAATATATGCATAGACATATATATTGATATTTGCAGTGACAGCAGAACTAGTGCCAGTCAAAACAGGGAACTGTGCAGAAGCTTCCTGTGTTTACCTTGCAGTATTCCCCAAAAGAAATATTGGTGACTGCACTGAGTTCAACTTCTCTCTTTATAGTTTAATACATCACTTGCTTAATTTTTTTTATTAACTGTTTTTCCCTAGAATATACTCAGTTCATCTCTCCATGGGCTTCAAACCTATTTTATCTCTTCCAGTTAGAGTTTTATTCACCTTGATTTAAAGTCAGAGTCTCCTCATACTGAACTTTTTCTTCTTTAAATTATTTAAGAAGTTGTGTCTTGCCCAAAATAATTCTAAAGACTAGTGAGGGTACTTAGTATCAACATTTTCATTAGTTTCAATGGTGTCATATTTGTGAAGAGAAATGCTAAGCTCTATTACTGTGCTGGCAACCATCCATTTTGATATGAAGATGCCAAGAAAAAAATTGAGATTTCTATTAGCTATTCTATTAGCTCTGAACAACTCAGGAGTAAGTGAACAATAGTTTAATAAAAGAGCTCTGAAGAATAATAAAAAAAAAAAAAGTGAATGGAACTTTTAGGAAGGATGTAATATATGCTCATTCTTACATTTAAAGTTATATATCACAAATTAGTCTTTCTTTCAAGAGATGGTTTCAGCCTTGTAAGAATGCATTGTCTTTTTTACATGCATTTATGGAGTTGTATCAGAATCAAGACAGGAATCTCCATCTTCAGGTGATGAAGATACCTGCTAAAATTCTTAATTTAAAAGGGAAGTGTACAAGCGGCAATAAATAATACTGTAATAAATACTAAATGTGTGGAAAAGACAAGGCTAAAAAAAGTTGAACATATTGAGACCTCCTGGTGTATGCAGTGCTTGTGCTGGGGTCAGCTTCACAGCTCAGCCCGACCAGTGGAGAGTCTAGAGGAGAGGTTTAGACTAGATAGAAGGAAGAAATATTTTATGCTTACGGTGGTGAAACACTGGAACAGTTTTCCCAGGGAGGTGGTAGATGCCACATCCCTGGAAACATTCCGGGTCAGGTTGGATGGGGCTCTGGGCAACCTGATCTAGTGGAAGATGTCCCTGCTTACTGCACAGGATTTGGACTACCTGACCTTCATGGTCCCTTCCAACTCAAACTATTCTATGATTCTATAGTTCTGTAAGTCCATATTGACAAGAGAACTCTGAGATCAGGCCGGGAAGTCTCTGAGTCAGGGTCAGGATCATCAAAGTACAACATGGTGCACAGACGTCTACACAGTGTAGCTCAGGCAAGGAACAAGGCCTTGAGCTTAAATGAAACTCCCTAGCCAAGAGACAGAGGGTCTCAGGAGGTTTTTTGCAGCTTTTTGTCCCTTCCCTGTTCCCACACCAGTCTAATCCCAGGTTACATACCTGTATCGTGTAAGAGTGGGCTTGAAACCAAGCAGCAGTCGCCTAGAAGGCTTCAGAGCCTCCTGATGCATGTAGGGCCCTTCTCATTTTTAAGGAACAGGCTGATTTTCTCTTCAGAAACAAGCATATTTGTGAGCGACTACAATTTATTCCATAACCTCTTCTACTTTCCCTTTGTAATGACCCTCTTGCTCAAAGGGGAAATAATGTTTACGGAAACAAAGTAGTAACAGACAACTGCCTTCTGCTCAGAAGGCACATGTGTGCCAGAGGCTCATAAATTGAGCCTCGTACAGCCTTGTACAGCCTTGAGCCAGTACATAGAGAATCCTTTGTAACTGATACACAGGTAAATAAAACATTCTCATGAAGCTATAGGGGAAAGGTTTCTTTTGTTTAAGCTTTTGGTATTAAACTAAATTTCCATAGCAAGAAGATGGTGGATGAGAACAGATTCAGTAAAATTAGATTCAAGCAGCATTGAAATATAAGACTTTTTTTAAAAAATGGGTAAAAAAGAAAAGCCAGACCCGGACATAAAGACATGCAGTGAATATATATTGCATTCTGTTAAAAGCGATGCTGTTCTCTGTATGTCCTGACTGACTTGCAGGCACAGGGACCTTGGGGTCATTATCCTCTGCATCCTTAGGGGTTATCTTGAGTAATGTCAGGAAACAAGGAATCTCAATTTACATGGTGGCATTTTTGGGAATTATTTACAGTTTCTTTTCCTTTTTTCAGCAGGGAATCACAATCAGCCTTTCCGAACGTCTCCCACACATATAATTCTATGAGAAAACCCTTGTTTCTTAATGTTCAGTTTGAACAGAATTTTAGCTGCGTTGTCTGCAGAGGGCAAGATAGGACTGGGCATATAAATAACCTCTTCTCTTTCCTATTTGGTTTTGTCTGAAGTCTCAGTTGTCTTGACTGCATGTTTTCAGTTCTAGTTTATTTACAAAATCCACCAGGTTTAAAAATATTTGTAGAAGTTTCTAGTTTTTGTCCTGCAGGGGAGCATGCTTCCATGATTTATGTGTAACTCAAGAGTAGGACTCAGTTTTGACCACTACCATGAAAAAAACCTGAAATATCTTTTGTGGGTTTTTTGGGGTTGGTTGTTTTTTTTTTTTTGTTGTTGGTTGTTTTTTTTTCGCAAACCTTACCAAAATTTGGTATTATGGAATTCTGAAAGGCAAAGTTTTTGAAACAGTAAACGAAATCAGGAAAGTTTCATTGGCAAAACTATGAGCCACCAAGTTTAAAATTTGGATTCTCTGTGAGATGGCAAGAGAGAACAAATTATTATAAATGTTAAAGCACCTTCTCAGTAGTACTAGTAGATGTACATCTTCCTGTCTAATTTTTGAGCTTATAATTCTAATCCTAGGAACAGGTATTAGCTTTTAAGATGTAATTTTAAGACGATACTTACCCACTTCTAGTCCAGACATAGGGTTTCCCTAGTTCTTGATTCAAATTAAAAGGAGTAATCTGACAACATTTTAGTAAGATCATTGAAGTTACCAATTCGTTCTAACCCAATTGAAACTTTCAAAGACATAAAACTGCAAATATCACAACATAGTATTTTAATACCTAAGCTTTTAATTTCTAGAAAGCTTTTAAATAAAAGGGGAAATATGGTCATCCTCAGAGGAAGATATATTCCACATTGCATCTGAAATGGATGACTATTCTGGAAGAATTTATCTCATTCACCAGATATGTGCTATCTAATACAGAATATCTGATGTATTTTTAAAAGTAAGAATAAGTGATAACAATCACAGAATCCCAGAATGAATGAGGTTGGAAGAAACCTCTGGAAGTCAACTGGACCTACCTTCCTGCTCAAGCAGGGCCACCTAGAATCTGTAATGTAGGCCAGGTTTTGTTTTTCTTTTATAATACTGTTTCCAAAGAGATTTTTCTTCAGTGGCAGGAGTTCAAAAATTTATTATTTTTTTTTAATCTTGAATCCATTTCCTGTGGGCTTGCACATGTAGAGGTTCATTGACTCCACATAGACAGCAAGGTATTTTAATATAGATCAGACTGAAGATTTAATTTATAATTAACCACAGAGCAGTGGACAAATCTCCTACACAAGAAAAAAAATAATTTAATTAAAGTAGTTTAATATGGCTTGACAGATATTAAGTTACTTACATTTTGTGAAGCACCTACCCAGCTAATTTTACTGCTAGGTTTTAGAAAGCAGCTGTCTGAAAGAATAATTTAATATCAAATTTTTGGCAGGCTACATGGAAGTTTAGGTACAAACCAACCAGTTGCTCTTTTAATCTTGAAATCTATCTTAATTATAGAGGTAATGAGGATTATAATTGTTAATCAATGTTTCATTAAAATACTGCAGTGGGAAGCATATTATTTTCACTGTAGCAATTACTAATTAAACAAATTTTAAAAACAGTTTGTATTTGTGTGCCTTTTACCAGACACTACCTCTCTGTGTTGTTTTTGTTTTGGTTTGGTTTGTTTTTTTGTAAGGCTAAGATCCTTAGTAAAGGAATAATTTTGTTTTGGACTGCAGACAGCAGACATTTATTGCAGTTAACTGTGATATAGGAGGCTTTCTAGTTATGGCAATAAATACACTTAAGAAAGTTTGGCTGCAAAGGATTACTCAAATGAAAACACACTCTTGATTTAGATGAATGTTTAGTAAAAAAACCTGTTTGATCAGCAACACCGACTCAGCTCTCTTGGGCTAGTATACTGAATAATTTTTGCCAAAGGTAATACTAGAAAAGGTAATACTGGTATGGATAGTTTCAGATTCCAATTAGTGGGGTGTATATAACAATAACAGTAGCATGAGGATGCATAAAGAGATTCAGCATCTTTTATGAAGAAATGTTGAACCTGGATTCAGTGTGACAGTGTTTGGTCTGCAGTGTGCTGAAGGTGGGAATGTGCCACACTGGGTCGAGATCTGAAAAGCTGAGGCAATTCATAATAAAAAATAACACTGAAAAATAAATACTGTCCTGTCCCCAGGTGTTCCAAATCTTCCCACTTCCATATGGAGATTTAATAAGGGCCTATGGGAAATTAAATTTAAAACTTGACTTCCCAATACAGTGCGTCTGGAAACTTCCAATCTCCCAAAGTGCTACATAGTTCTGTGACTTCTCCCTGTTGACTTTTTTTTTTTTTTCATAGAGGAAAAAGCAGCCTCCTGCAGCTCTGTGTCTCTTCTCTTGTCACATAACCTAGACATAGATATTTGCCATCTTTGTTTGACTTTACCCATGTTAGAGAAGAAGGGTGGGAGAAGAAAGGAAATGGGTAGAGGAGGGCTTTGTTTTGGCTCTGCTCAGGCTCATACAGCTACGGGAGAGCTGGTAGTAAAGTGCAACAATATCAACTTCTTAGGTGAAAGTTAGGAACTTCATATTCATGAAGAGAAATAGTATTTCCTAAGGAGACTGAATCTTTGCCAGACTTCCAGGTGAACTAGACATGAAGTAACATTTCAGGATGTTGGCCGTCCTGTTAGTTATAGAGCTATAACTGTCATATTCTGAGAAGTATTGAATTCAAGTTGCAAAGTGCCTGTGAAGTTAAAGTACTTCTTAGCTAAATACGTAGATACTGAAAAAGACTACACTGTTGGAATTGTCTACATGATCTTAATTCTTACTTTAATAATATCTGAGCATGTCTTAACCATGCATACAGGTGTTTCTTAGGCTCATCTGCTCCCTCAGCTTTAAAGGTATATCTGTACTAGTAAACACAACAAGTCAGAGTTCTGTTAGCATCGTTTAGACAGACCCATGGTGTGACTGAAGGGACAACACATGCTGGCAGTCTTTCTTGATGGACAGCACATATCCTGTTTTGTTTCTTATATACTACAAGGTTCTCCAGTCCTGTTCTAGGAGGCTTCATGTTCTCAAACACCCCTAGATTATTTTATGCTATACTAAGGGCATATGTATACTTACAGCATATAACACACTGCTTAATTTTCATCCCCAAAACCTCTTCTGGTTTAAAATTAATAAAAATATCACTGTCTCCACTTTGCAGATAAAAGAAAGAGGTATAGAGAGATGAAATTACTTCTTCAGTGATCCTCTGAAGGTTAGGTAGTCAAGCCAGGGGTATGTGTGACATCAAGGTTTTTTTAAGATTCAGTGTGCTGTTATATTCATTAACATACTTAAATTCATAACACTGTTTAAATATTAGCAAGTGTATTAATCTTCTCAGGATCTTTGTAATATCAGTGATGAAGATTACAGTAATAAGAACTGTGGTATTCTTTACATTTTATAATGTAGACTTACCTTGTATTTAGCCTTACTTTGTTTATCTGTATAATAGAAAAGTATATGACAGGAACTTTAATTCATTGGAGAAGAGTCTCTTTGCATTGCTCATGCCAGTATTTTACTAAGATATTCCTGTGTAATTAGGGCTTACAGGGTGTTAAATGGATAAATTTACAGATAAAGAAAAGATAATGCTGCAGCACTGATTATCCAGAAAGGTAATTTTGTCCCTAAAGTCTTAAAATTATCGGATTAAAAATATGGAAAGAGAAGAGCTAGTATTATCGCTTCCCCTTCATTAAAAAAAAAAAAAAAAAAAATTAAAACCATCTTGAACCTATTTCCAGATGTCAGCGAAGCAAGTCTCACTCAGTTACTAGAGCATTCCCTGCTTAGACAAATTAATACTGGAAGAGCTTTAAAAATCAATTTCTAATAAAATAAAATGGTATCTCTCCAAATGAAGGACTTGCTGTGCACAGCTGCTCTTGTGTTAACCATTAATGGCAAGCAATAGTGTTGTGGCCTTGATATTGAACTCTCCAAAGAAAGTCATTACTGAAGCAGATAACTAAGAGACTAGAAAGCCTAAAAAATCCATACAAAATGAATCAAAAGCCTTGAAAAACTGAAAACTTCACCTTTTTTTTTTCTGCAAAAGGTTTTATATTTTATACCTGTCAGTTCCTGTTAACAACTCAACATTTAAAGGAGCCTTTGAAGTAAAAAAACAAAACAAAATCCAACAGTACACTTTCTCAGCAATGCAGCTTATAAATTGTCAATTAGTGCAATTAGTGTGTAAGTTGATTAGTTCTATTTTTTACATTGAAATAAGCCTCTATGAGTGTTGTTCACATCCTTTTTTTGTTTTTTTTTGTTTTTTTTTTCCTGAAATCTGCAAGGAAGGGACGTGGGCTGACGTGATTTGGAACTAATGATACTCATGATATAGAGAATCTTACAACACATTTAATTGTGGCTTGTTTTCCAAAATTGATATGCTGAATGTTGTAGTTGTGCAAGCAGATCAACCCAGTCACAGCATAATGCATTGTTTCTAGTGAGTTAATAAAGTTGTAGCCAGCAGGCCACCAGAACTTCTGTGCTGGAGTTTATACCATCTCTATTTTTTTTTTTATGATACAAACTGAGATCTCCAAGATTTTCTCTTATAGGAAAAAAAAAGAAAAACAACAACAACAACAAAAGAAACCAAAACATTCTATTGCTTCTGTACCTCTTCTCCTCAAGCTCTGATACCTCAGCCCCCTTTGTGGGGATGGCAACTAGTCCAGGTGAAACCAATGAGAGCAACACATCTACTGAGGATGAAATTCAGTCTATACATGAGGAAACAGAACTATTTGCCTCTGAACTGAGATAACACAGAACTATTTGAGGGGTTAAGTTGCAGGCTGCAGTATGTGTTACACGTTCAAAGTGCTTTTGTTTCTTTTGGCATATTGGGACCAATAAAGCAATGGATTTGTTTGCTTGTGGACTGTTCCCATCTAAAACTCACTTCTGAACTGATGAAACTGAGCCCAGTATTGCCCATAATCACATAGGTAATACAGTCTGAAAAAAACCTCTGTGAGATGATTATTCTCTCTTTTCTGTATGGTGATGGTGCTATAGAAGTTACAGAGGATGTTACACAGAGCTGTCTGTGTTAGACAGATTTTACCTGAAGGTAGTTTGAGCTCTTGGCAATTTTAAGTCATTACCTGAAGAAAATAGTTAAGAAGTGGCTGCATTCAGTTTTGACTGAACATCTCCTGTGGTAGCATGGAGTTGGTCAGGAACAGTCTCTCTCTCAGGGGGATAGTACTAATCAGTTATTAACCCAAGGCATCATTATGATAAAAATATCCTAAATCTGAAGTCTAGCAGTGCAAAACACTTTATTAAGATTAATGTTAGGGGCTCTTGAAGTTATGGTCATTTTTTATTTTTAGCTATCACGTCTCACCACTTTTCACCTTTAAGTAATTCTGCAAAGGTGTTACTGCTCCATCAAAATTCACATGACTTCTTTATGACTAGTAAGCCGAGGAATACCACATTTCCCAACTAGTGTGGGGTATTGTATACCGGAATGCAGGTTTGTTCACTAAAACATGAGAGAAAATGCGAAATGAATCTTAGGTCCAAGTACAAGTTGCACGTTGCACCTCAAACTTGGCTCCAGTCTTCATTAAATCTGGCACACGGAATTGAGTAGTCTGTATATATGGATGTTTTGAATATCCACATGAATGTTTTCTTGAGAGATAGCAAGGTAAAAATCAACTTTAGCAAATATTTGTTTGCCTAACCCAGTAAATGCCTCAGATGGAAAGGTAATGACCTTTGAGTCAGAATAAGATGATGCTGTCTGGGATTTGATAATGGGCATTTATTACCTGTCTTACTATCAGCTTTTAGCCTCTTTCCCCAAAAGTGCTACAGGGATATGAAGCTGTTAATTCATCTGTGTCTCTGTTTATGGTACATGAATACCTAAACAGCAGAGCAGGGCAGATGTGACTGGGGTCTCATTCAGCAGGGCTTCCAGAAGGTCTCCCACATGGCACTCACCTATGCGTCTGGTATCATCTCAGGAATTAAAAATGGGCAGATGTAGCCAACGTTTCAATACTTTCATTTAGGCTTTACCCTGTGACACCCTCTGTCCTGCATGAATTGATTTTACATGTAATCAGCAAAACTGAGGATTTCCACCCTACACGTGCAGAAAGAGCTGAAGAGCGTGCCTTATTCTTACTTGAAATACAAACAGCAGAAGTGGGAGGGTATCAAATCCAATTAATAATTTATAAAATATCAAATCTAACCATATGCCAAACAAGAAAATCATCAAAGGATAACATGACTAAAGCCTAATGTATGCAACAGAGAACTGTGTAGTGTTGACATAGTTCAAAGATATTAGTATGCGACAATGAAACGTGGTGAGGCAGGTGTCTTCAAGACGTTTGGTGAGCCAGGTTCCAAGGCGTCTGATTAAAATGCATGTTTTAAACAATAAGGTATATAAATAAAACTGTAAATCTCAAAATCCTTGATTTTCAGTTTTAGTTTTTTAGGAAAATGTGTAATCATCTGTTCGTGTATTTTAGTTTTGCTTTCATCTTAGACCATGTGATGGCTTTTGTCAATAAGACATAAGCCAGTTTCCCCAAATGGCTTTATAGGATGCTCTGCATATGGACCGAGGCAATGCATGTCGGTGATCTCCATCCCTTCTAATTGTTTCCTATATAAGTGCATAATTACTTATTTTTGCACAGAGAGAATTAATCATCTCTTGAAAAACAGTTTTTTTTTTTTAAATGTGAAATCAGGCTAAATTACAATTGTGTCATTGGACATCACCTGTCCTGAGGGAATTTCAGTTTCCTAGTAATAGTAATTCTAATAAGATCTTTAAATACTCAGAACATTACCAAAACCAGTGAATAGATTTGAGACCATTCAAAGCCATCTAAAATTAAAAGTGTCAATCCAGAGAGATCTTAGACTGAATGAGTAATTTAGTCATGTTAATTCTTGAAGTTGAAGAGGGAATTCAGCACTTCTTTGGTGTGAATAAAATTTCAGATACTAAGTGCTGAGTACTTATTTATGTTTAGCCATGCAGAGACTTTCTACCAGATTATGTTTACTGCTGTAGAAAACATTATAAATGTAAATGGAAGTAGTTTTCCGGTAAACATTATGTTTCTTAATTAGTGCTTGTGTGATTCTCTACCCATTAATATCTGATGAAAAATTTTGCAGTCACGGTGCAAATCCAGAAAAATTTGCTCACATGGAAACTTAAGCATGTAGGTGCTTGTTATATTTGTCTCAACAGAAGGTAACATATTAATTAGGAAAAAGAAACTTACTGATATGTGTCACAGAAAATGCTGTTTTAAAGGCATAGTAATAAATAATGTTTTTAAAGACCTTCCTCAGATCTTTCCAACGATGCTGGCAATCTTTCCAGGACAGTGCATACTGAAAGGGCCAAACTAGTGAAAGAGAAGTAGAATTTAGCTGTTGCATTCACCACTCTGTCTCCCACAATGAAAAACTGTAAGTATCGTCGTTCACGGTAATCTCCAAAAGGAAGAGATAAGCTGTTGGTAGTGTGCTGAGTGGTTTATTCACAGTTTCTTTTGTATGCTACGGGTATAACTGGACCATTGTAATAGTTCGTAGTCTAGTTATGATTAATGTCTTCGCTTACATTGTGCTTTTCATCTGACTAATGCAGATGTAGTCAGAAAGGGACAGTTTGAACTTCATTGCAATCCAAGAAATTACCAAAAAACTATGGTAGAACTGAGTGCAAGGCTAGTTCCTAGAACCGTAGAATCATAGAATGATTTGGGTTGGAAGGAACCTTAAAGATCATTGAGTTCCACCCCCCTGCTATGGGCAGGGACACCCTCCACTAGCCCAGGTTGCTCAAAGCCTCATCCAGCCTGGCCTTGAACCCCTCCAGGGATGGGGCATCTACAGCTTCCCGGGGCAACCTGTTCCAGTACCTCACCACCCTCATAGTTGATTGGGTCTCAGTGGAAGAACCTCTTTCTGGAGTGATTTGGAAAGATTTGTCTTCAGATCCTTTCTTTTACTCTGTTTCAATCAGAAGTTTTGAGCATGATCCCCATAAAGAGAAAGAATGGAAGAAAAAGAAATTGTTCTATTTTGTATTCCAGTTAAAAACAAAACAAAACAGCTTTTTTTTTGCACAGACCCTTTTGGTGCTTTTGGAAATATTAGGAAAAGTTTCATGCATTTCAAATTTTATTATTCAGTGTTTCCTCACAAATTTAAGTTAGTATTATTTTTTTGATGTCATGTTTCTGAAAGACTTGCCACGCTATATTTGATCTAAAGGACATGATTCTGAAATGTGTTTGTCTAGGTAACTGGTGTTGACCTCAAGGAAATTATATGCTTACTTGTCAGGTGATATTATGAAAACATACATTTGTAGCTCTCGGATTTTGCAGAAAAATGTAGCTGGATTATTTCTCATATTGTTTTCTGTTACACAGACAAAATCTAAACCCCTATTTCTGTGCATTTTAGTTCAGAATCTAGAAAAGTTAGACTGCAGTTCAAAATAGTATGTGGAGTAAGTTACACTATCATCTTCTTGACGATTACGATATTAAATTATAGCTAAATGTTCATGTGACGGTTTTCAGCAGATAATTTGTTACCTAAGGAACTAGTCCGTTATTTTGTGAGCCTTTAGAAAATTGATTCAGTTTTAAATGAACACCTATGTCATTATCTGCTGCTGTAGGAGAATACGATTATGATGGAAGCACTCTTCTTCAGCTTCTTTGTTGGAATTCTTTTTGAATCGCCGTCCATTTGCTTTGGAGAATGCAGTTAAAGAGTTAAACTTAATTTTTATATGAAAAAAAATTAAAAACGTTCTAGTTCACTTCTGAGTGAAGATTACTAAATGTTATTGTCACACTAGCAGTGTAAATTACGTTACCTGTTGTTTTGAAATAAATCTAGATGTGTACATTCAGATAATTCTCTGTTTATGAATGCTGTCCAAGATATGGGTTCATTAAGAGGGACAGATATGATAATAAAAGGGATAGCCTTTTGTTGGATGTTAGTGGAAAGACTGGAAGTTTGGGCAAAGATATGACAATGTTGGTCAGTACCTTGATTTATATTTGCTATTTTACCTAAACTGAAGTGAGTACACTGAATGCAGATTTTGCAAGTCTCAGGTAGTGTATTTCAAGGATGGATTTTCAGACAGAGTTCTAATGGAGGGGTTAGTCTGGACAGACAGGAGAAGTCCATGACTGAACATGTGCTAACCATGGCTTCTGGCTCATAAGATACTGGTGAATGTAACCTGTGCATACCTAACTAATTGTACTTAAGTTGCAAATATGACATATACCAGTCTCAAAAATTCTGTTTTCTCACTTCTGGACATTTCAAAGACCCCTCAGACCGCAAAGGACCTGTCAAGGTAGACAATAGTGGTATAGAGTTTGAGGTTTGTCTGGTGTGCAACAACGTGCAGTGTTTTCTGTGGTTGATAAATGTGTACTGATAAATATCCTGTGGGCTATGCTTTGTTTAAATGTTCTGGGAACTGATGTGCCAACTCAGGGTCTGGTCATTTAGGAAAGGGTTCATTTTAGTAAAATCAAAATTAGGCAGCTGCTCTAAGTTGGTGGTTTATTTTATATTCATGGGTAGACATAGCATACTTCTTCCCGTTTCTCTTAGAGGATTGTTTTTTTGAGGAAGAATCCTAGAGCTGCCTGTATCTTTCTTTATTTCCTGGACAGAAAAATTATTAACATAAGGAGATAGCTCTCTCAGTACTGTTGGCATACAATGAGAGAGCAAATTGCAGAACATTATTTCTTTTCATATAACTTTTCACGTTTTTATTTGTGTTCGTTAAGCTGTCAAATGGTTTTGAAAGGCTCATTTTGTCTTTCGGTAAGGAAAAATTGCCTACATTTGCTGAAAATTACAGTAAAGCTTAGATTAAATGCTTGCAAAAGGTTATTAATCTTAGCCTTTTCTTTACAGAGACACAAATATTTCAATCTCATGTTATTTTCAGAAAATATTATCCTTCCATGTCACTTTTCTAATTTGCATTTTTAGGTAAAGCTCTCTTGAGTCAGTGAATAATTTTGGAGGTGTATAACTGGGCTTTAGATCAGCACAGCATTATTGTATATGACATTAATTAACTTATAAATGTTTTTAAAATTACATATTTTCTTGTCCAAAAAAAAAGTTATTTCATATTGTAAAGTACTTTGGTTGAAATTCTAGTTCCATTGAAGTCAATGATCAATTATAGTAAGTAACTGTTTCTTCAACACAATTTGTCCCTTTAAGATCCTTACCTATATATAGTTTTATTGCATTATATTATATGCTCATGTATATAGGAATATATAAGTATTTCAAAAACAGATTACACAAATACAAACATTTTTTTGTCCATACAAAATGTTGATACTTATGTAGTGCAAAGTCTGTTATATTGATTCATTATACTGTCGTATTTAAAATACTTGGAATAAAGTTTTTAATTTATTTTAAACTTTTTTTTTCCTTTTTAGCTTCCCCATGGGTAGATAAAAGTCGAACTCCAAACAAAATAGATCTGTATGATGTTCGTAGAAGACCGTGGTAAGCTTTCTTTAAGGGGTTGTTCTATATATGTCACTTACTTTCTAGATATGACTGTAAGGACAAGTATTTCTGTTTCTTGTGTATCTAATCGTCCTTACATTTAGATACTACTATTTTATTTTCAGAAAATCAGTTAATTATTATGAGTAAACAAATTTCAAATCACACTGTTTGTTATGCAGTATCCACTACAGTGCATCATACTGTTGCATTACATGGACCTTTTCATAGGACGATAACTATCAGATAAGTGTAAGGCTGTTAAAAACTTTGATTTTCTGCAAAATCAAATGTAATTCAGATTATTAGATTGAACCATTCTTCTAAGCTTTTACAGGTGTTTACAAATATGTCTCAGTGGTTTATACTACTGGTAAAAGAGAGAGAACAGTGGGATTGTTTCTCATATGTTTTTTTGGTAAGCCTTTCAAGGCATAGTGCATACTAATACTTGGCTTTGTGCTAGTTGAATATACTATTTTGAATGATAAAGTGTTTTTTACTGAACTGGGCTTATGTAGTAATTCATCTGTTATCAAGATCTAACTCTGAAACAGGATTCAAGTTTTTCAGTTATCAGCATCTGAAAATAGTGAATTTTTGTCAGTATGTCTGACTCTCCTAATGCAATTTGGATTTTGGTTTGCTTAGAAGACACAGCAAGAAAGAAAATGATGGCACATGATTTTCTGCTAGCTACAACAGGATGATTTTGTTGATTCAGCTTGATTGAGTTTAGAGATCGCAGTGTGACTTCCATCACATGCAATGAATGTGTTTTTTCAAATTTGTGTCATTCATACCCTTTATTTATTTCAGGTATATCCAAGGAGCTGCATCTCCCAAAGACATGCTTATTTTAGTTGATGCGTAAGTGTTTAATGTCTGGGTATTGACATTAGAGGGATAAAAGTACTTAGACATATTGAACAAATCTGTATCCTGAAAAAGGGAGAGCATTAAGAAGTCCTTATATGCAAGGACTGAAAATCTTGGTATGAACAAAATAAATACACAGCAAAAAATAGTTCCAAAAAGCTGAACCAAAATTTAAAGTTATTTAAACTGTGTGCAAGTGGTTTGTAATCACTTTAATGTGATTCTGCTTTCAACTTCTTCATTACTGAAGTAATCAACTGAAAATTTCTTATATGCATGCCAAGAGATGTTGTCAAACACAAACCCAAAAACAAATTACTAGAAGTGTGAAAGTAGATTTAATAATGATTTAATAAACTTGAAAGATGAGAGTTTATACAGACTTCATGTTTTACCATACATATTTTAAAATTGACTAGTTCAGTTACTAGAAAAATGTATTAAAAGTGAGAAAAAATTAATAAAAACTCCCTCTTTTCCTTGGCAAAGCTTCCTTTGTTTAGCTAACATTGAGGGACTGAAGGAAGCTTTGAGCCTGATGTGTCAAACACATCGCTTCATGCTGAAAAATTTCTCAGTAAGAGAATTAGCATTTATTGCTTTTATGTGTGCTGAAGTGCTTTCATATCAGCAGTGAGTTTTATCAACATTTGTTATTTCTGCACTTCAGCTTAGGTTTTGCCTTGAATAAAACAAGCTGTCATTTGGGTATCTTAAAATCTAAAGCTGTAAATCTATGTTTAGGAGTATAAAATGTTGAGATAATGCATTGGTTTGAGGTGGTAGACTCAGATTTCTTGAAATAAAAATGAGGAAATGATGCATCTTTATTACTTCATCTGAGGCACAAGAATGAGACGTTGAATGCCAGTTTTGGACTTCCAATTTTTATTCTAATAATGTAATAACACTAATAGTGAGTTGGAGAATTCAGGAGAATTATTGACAATTCAAGTGTGAAAGTTGGTGAGAGTGCTGGTTGGTGCTCTGTATTTTTTTTTGTACATTTTAAATAAAATTTGTTAAATAAAATTTTTCTATTGTCTCGTGGACTTCTGTTAGGAGCGGGAGCGTCAGTGGGTTGACATTGAAGCTGATCCGCACCTCGGTCATTGAGATGTTAGAGACCTTGTCTGACGACGACTTTGTGAACGTAGTTTCAGTGAGTATCTGGTCTTTCCTCAAAATATGCATTGTCAACAGAGCCATAAGCAAGCTATTTTTAATGCCAAATATGAGATACTTGAATGTTAAGCTGCTAAGAAACTTAGAATACATTGCAAAATACCACATTTGGCTTACTGTTTTCTTGTGAAGCATAATGAAAGTCTTTGATTTGTTGCTATCTGTACATTTGAGTGAAGTGCTAATTAGCTACAGTAGACAACGAAGGAGGTAAAGCAAAAGTAATTTAAACAAACTTCTGTGTAGCCAAATTCTCCTTCCCAATGTATTATTCTGGTCTGTGTAGCACAACTTCTATCTGATTGGCATATGCAAATTCTCTGAAATAATTGGTGGTTCCCAGGTTTTATATTGTGGTATGAGATAAAGTGATACAGAGAAGGTATAACAAGAACCCAAACAGCAGACATTTGAGTTGCTCATGTTAATTGATGCATGATGACAGAAGATGTACAGCCATCTGACCTGCCAAAGAGGGGCTCCCAAGAAGTTCTACAGGTAGCAATCTGAGGGATAGTAAAGCATTTTTTCCCATATTTAGTACTCTAATAAAGGGAGAATCCATGAAGGAACTTAAGGATGGTCGTAATTTATGTGTACAGAGACAGCATGTGTGATGTGCAGGTCAGAGGGTTATTGGGAGGGTAGGACTGTAAGGATTGACAAATGAAGGTGGTGATGTCTTTTTTGGGGCTGGCTTTTCAGTGGCTGAGACCTTAAGAATATGATCTGAAACTTTCATACCAGGTGTAATTACTACACTTCAAACTTGGTTACTAGACATAAAAGTTCTTTTTCTGTGTAACAGAGTTTTTATATAGTTCTCTAAAACAGTTTTGGGATTTTTTATTTTTTTTTGAATGGTATTTTGGTCTTTCTGATACTTGCCTAGAATTTAAAGTGCAAATTCTTGGCTTTCAGGAAAGCTGAAGGGAAAATATAATAGGGGAGGGGAAGGGTGGTATAGGCAACTCAGATTTCAGGCTGATACCTTGGATGTCATGCTCTAGCCTTGGGCAAGGCTTTTTTGTTTTGTATTAAGCTGTTGAACTGTAGAGCTTTAATTCTAAGAAACTAGGATGGGAACATTGACATATTCTTAATGACAAGAGACAGCTTGCATGGTGGGAAACTCTGGAATGATTTTGGAGACAATTTTCAACTTCTACAGATGTGTTGTAGCCAGCCTGCAGGGAGAAAGGCCTGAAATATCACTATTGGAAATCTCTTTGAACACCACTTATTGCTTTATTGTTTGCTGTCATTCTAGCTAGACCTTTCTCCAAGTAGTAGAGAGAAGCTTTTATTTGCAATGGCGTTTCCTTTGTTAAAGTTTTTAATAGTGAATTAGACCATTTTCTTTAGTCTAAATTGCATTGCGGGGAAAAAAAAACAGACAACCAAAAAAA
>NW_010140501.1:62157-94302 GCF_000699245.1 Pterocles gutturalis | reverse complement strand
TTTTTTGTAAGACCAACACAGCAATAGATACTTGAGAAGGCAAAGCCTGGATTTCAGTCACAGCACTGATCCACAAGTCTAAGACATCCATGGACATCATTGCAATTTCACTGGAAATACCACCAAAACCCTCTCACTTATCATCTCAATCCCAGATCTCTAGAATGGGATCTGACAAGCTTTCACCAGATACGTACTCTAGAAATCAGAAATATCTTGGTGAAGATAGAACTGGTGATGTTCAACCGTCTCAGTCTCTGCTTCTCTCAAAATCTCTCATTCGCCTTGTATGGGCTTATGAAAGTGTCAGACAAAGCTAGCTGGAGAGATCAGTTACAACAGAACCATCTACTTACTATTCAGTTGGCTCAAAGCACAAGGGTCAGTATCTCTCTCTAAAGCAGGCTGGCAATTTCCTGCCCTCCAGGAATCTACAAACAGGGAGGCTGTCCCTTCAGTGATATCCATGCTAGTCAAGAAGTCATCTGTAGTGTCTCCATTGTAATTGCCACACAAACCTAATAACACCAGAAATGCAAGGGACGGCTGACAATTAACGAATGTGTACACAGTGGCCCATGTTTCATTCTATAATAATAAGAAAATGGATTCAAAAATTCTACATGGAGTGTCAATGATTACTATAGGTCAAGTAGCCAGAGAATCTTGATTTTGCACACACTCAGCCACTGAGCCTATGCCTTCTTGAGGTAAGATTGTCCACTTCTATTCAATGACAAATTCATACAGATGTTTTTGCCTTGTTTTTAGAAAAAAGGCTTTTTCAGTGGTTTTAAATCATGTAAAAGAGAAAGGCCATGAGATACTTCTGCAGTTACACATTTTCTCATGTATATAAAATCTGTAATGACAAATAATATAAATTTAGACATTTTTAAAAGCTAAAGCCTCTGTGTAACTCCCCAAAGATAATTAGAACGCAGGATATGCCTTTGTGGCTAATGTCACTGTGCAATAAACATAAACATGTCCATCTGGTACTTATCAACTGAGAAGCTTTTAGATTCTCAGGCTTATCGTGTTTACAGTGATGATGTACTCTGTTCAAAGAACCATGTGCTCCAAGATGTAGAGACCATACAGACTAATTTGTTGCCCCTTCACTGTGTAGCAAAGCACATATTGAAAAGGCACACGTAAAACATGAAAAACTGTATTATATTATACATGAAAAGGTTACTATATTACACATTGTAAAATTGTTAGCAAAACACAAATTCTTAGTGTTATCAGTTTTCCAATGCAGTTATTTTTGTTGGTTTTTTCTTCGAATCCAGAGACCTCAAAGGATAAGTACTAAGCTTTCAAAATTACACCCCCTATATTTTCTCCTTTGTGTGGGGACTAGATTTCTTACCCAGGGTTCTGCCTTTGAACTGTGATCCAACTTTCACGTAGGCCTGGAATACAGGTGATGTTTGAACTACAAGTTCCAGCCCGAAGGTTGTATACATTTGAATGTACATCGAAGACTGTTTGAAAATAGTGATGCCTCCTAAAAGAACAAGGATATTTAGCAGTTGAGATTTTGATGCATAAGATATTGCAAAGTAATGATTTTAATGCATATGTAAGTGTACTAGCATTCTGTCTGCAAGTCTTCCCCTTCAGCTCTCCACAGACAACTCTCTGTAGGAGGACAGATACAATGAGAAGGATTTTAGCCTTCCTCTAAAACCTCTGCTCTTGGCTATTGCAAGAGAAAAGATGCTGGATTGTGTAAAACAGAAATTTAGGGTAATTCAGATTTTACATGTATTCCCTTTTCTTTACCTGATCTGTAAGGTAGCCGCTTAAGTTCATCGTCATCAGTAAGGAGTTCATTCTGAGAAATCACAATTTTGTCCTGTAAGAAAACGACATGGAATCCAGAAGTAATTATCTGTACTGATGGCATTCATATGTTCTTTAACTTAAGCATGTGCATTGTCAATGACCCATATAAAAGGAAAAGATTGAGTCAAGGTTTTTCTCATGTTATTCCATACTGCTTTCAGTTTTCACTTTGTAAATACTTCCTGAGTTGATGTGGCAGCTGAGATCTTTACTGTGTATGCATGAACTGGAACATATCTTCAGTATCTATCCCCCATAATTTTTCAGTTCAGGCTCCTAGCAATTACTTTATTTATTTTGCTACTCTGGTTACTGAAATGCTGGATAGAACCAGAACCTGTGGAGGAAATACTAACCTTTGTAGATAGGTAAATTACAGCACTGAGTGATGTCTCAGAATAAGAATAACCAGACTTTTCATATACAGCCATGAGGGTTCCATTGTGTGGCAAGCTGGGACTCTAGAGGAAAAGAGTGAAAGAAGTCTGTGTCAGAACAATAATGATTTGCAGAATAAATGTGTATCACAGGAAGACCTCAGTTTGGACTCCAATAAGAAACCAAAGACAGACTAAAATATATCCATTTAATATTGTGTGTTTCTAGACTGCAGGAAATTACCTTCATAAGAACGTAAGTGCAAACCCCATGGAACCTGTATGCTCTAGAATCAAACGTGGTAACAAAGGAGCCTCCTTCCAGTGAACACGTTCCAGGGCAGGGCAAGTCTCTGCAGTTCCACTGACCCATTGTACATTTACTAAGGAAAATAAGAAATCCTGTGTAAGGTTATTCTCATACTTAGGCACTGTTTACCAGCAGAGGATTTGATCCTCCCGTCTTGAGGTTTGCTGTAGCTGGTCAACATGCAAAATTGGTTAGTGAACACAAGGTAACATACATATACATTCTGAACTTTCATTTCCAGAGTTTTGAAATTTCTTTATGCTCTAAAACTCAGCTACTTCCTAGTAATGGAAGATGTCATTTGTATCACTTTCTCCCTTATACTTTCTATGCTTTGATTTTCTTTATGTATATCAGTTGAAGTTGTTCATCTTAATTCAAAGTTGCTGAACTCTTTTATGAACTGTCAGTAAACTTTCTTGAACAGATTAATCATGCAAAGTGCATTCATTGTTACAGCTCTGAGGATCAAATTTCTTTATTTATCCTTTATTTTATTTATTAGAATTATGATAGCAAGAGAAGTAACACAAAAAATATTCCATGGTTTTGTTTTAACTTCCAAATTTAAAAAATATTCTTCAGTACTTGCTTTCTGTTGCAAAACAAGGATTTAGTTTTCAGCACTGATTTGGTGACCAGAAATGCTGAGATATCCAGTATTTAGACTTTCTTTCTGGCAATTTGTTTCATTCTAACTTTACCTCCACTTTCCCAGAGGAGATAAAAATGCTATTATTTTGCATTGCCTGAAGGAGCATTTATATTTGTACAGAGTCATCAGGAAATGAGACATGTACATCTTCAATTACAAATGTATGCTTCACGGCACTCAAAGAAGATGGCCTCAGAGATAGTACGACACTTGCAGTTAAGCTGATTTTTCCAACTGTTTGGTGAGGATATTCTACATGCTCTCATGAAAGTTCCTGCTGCTACTCACCAGGTCCTACATGCTGCTTTCATTGTCTCACCAGGAGCATATATTTTCCCATTCAGCGTACATGGACACTGCTTAATGTGAACACATGTTTGATTCTTTGAGACGTCATCAAGAACAGTTCCTGCCAAAAAAGGTAAACAAAATAACTACTTTTTTGTATCCTTACTTAGCTATTGTAGCCTGAATGACTTCCAAAACTGGCTTGAGAATGCTATTCTTGCACAGCCAGTGACAATACTTAGATATATAACATGCAGGACATTTTCTCTTAATTAAAATAAAACTGACTCTTTACAAGTGATAACATCATCTGGCTACTTCATTATATGAAAGTGCAGACAATTGTCTTTATTTGAAATTTCAACTTAATTTGAAGTAACAGTAAGCTTAAATGTAATTTTTCCAGGCTGTGGGTTTGTTTTAGGTTGGTTTTGTTTTTTTTCATTTTAATTTTTTGGTTTTTTTTGCTATGACACTCAATTACATTGGGAATTTTGCAGAATGGACACATTCTATTTCCTAGAGTATTAAGTCTAGATTTAAATATGTAGCTTACAACACATTACTTTTGATTACTATAAACTGGTAACGATATTGGTGTAAATACCCATATCACAGTAACCTTGGAGGATATTTCAGTTCTGAAATTTCAAGAAACGATGCAAATGGTAGTCATAATTACAATTTTTGTAGGAAGTTCATCTTGAGCCATTTTAAAGGGTTTTTACAAAATGCCCATAATACTGCAGAAGTTCTCTGAGATATGCTACCTCTTGCTGGTGCCCTGAAAGGCTAGATACTGGTTTGGGATAGGAAATTAATTAAGCTTAATCAATGTATATTCTAGTACAGAACTTTAAGCAGGTAGCTGTTGTGAGGAAAATGTTTTCACAGCTCTGTTCTTGCAAATAGTGACCAAGGATCTTTAAGGACCATGGCTACTCCAGACTCTAGTTATATTATGTTACTCAAGAAATGGCAGTTCTAGCAGCACAATGCCCTGAAATGCACTGCTAGTTCATTATTAAGAAGTCCATTCCACTTGGCTGGATGTATGCCAAAACCATTTGTATGGGTCATTTAGAAGATGATGAATACAGGAATGATACCTTCTGGACAAAAACAACCATAGGTGCAGTGACTGGAACAACTGTACTCTGGGTTGGAACACGTTTTAATACATGGAGAACCACATTCCTCATAGATTTGGTTAGCAGAACATTTTCCCACAGCTGCAACAAACAGTGAAAAGTGTTAAGGTTTTTAAGTGTAAACATAGAGGAATCTCTCATCTGTCACCTAGGATGGAGAAGACTGTGATTTCTGGCACTAACATTCTCTTATCCTGCCTCAGTTCTCAATTAATCATCTGAATATTGGTCATCACCATCATATTCACTCTAGCTTTTATTCATTTTTCATGCCCTGTTTTACAGAAACTCCTTTTAGAAGCTTGAAGAATGGCAAACAAGCTATATTGCAGTTTAATAAACTACCACAAATCGGATTTTCTGTAATGCTTGAAGGATTTAAAGAATATACTCTTGATCTTCTGTATAGTTCCCACTTCTGAGACATTATCTGCTTTTCAGAATGCAGCTACCTAGCAATTCTAATATATGAACTCAGAACATGTTTTATTATGTGATTCAAACAGAGATTTTTCCTCATCTGAAAGAGTGAAAATAAGTGAGGCAGGGAAATAGACAGAGACGAGGCTGACACAGAAACAACAAAGACTAAAAAGTTCATTACCTTTGTATATTTGGCATTTGTTTGCAAATTCTTAGATTCTCAGCTTTGGTTTTTTGGGAAACAAGGGTTCCCATTTCCTTTTTTTCAAAGCTTTGTCTTTCATCACTTTACTACCAATTCTAGTAACGGTCTACTGGCAACATGAAAAATGCTACGACTTGGAGAAAACCAGGCTATTATGAACTATTTTACAGTTCTGTGAATGTCCACAGTGCCTTACTAATATTTAACTGAATCTATAAAAAGCCACAGGGAGTTTACAATTTTGAAGGATTAAAACCAGTTCCAGACCACCCAAAGAATAAAATGGGTTGCACATGTATGTAAGATGGGTAACCTTAGAGAAGAGCAAGGCAAAAATTATTTTATAAAGAAGTGCAATTTTAAAGTGTTGGGGATAATAATGGAGCTTAGTAGGTAATGTTTTCTGTAAGTATGAGGAAAGAATGCAAGAAAACTCAATATTGAATACAAAACAAAAAATGAAGAGTGGCACCAGGACATGAAGATCAAGAGGAGAGTAGAAGAATACAGCACCGGAGTTTCAAGGAGGGCAAAATCATGCAAGGCCTCTTAAGTACCAGTGGTGAGATGATAGACTATGGCAAGTTAAACAATGACTTCAGGAATAAAATTCAACCGTGATTTCACTATTATGCTAAAATCTAAATGGTAGCCAATCTTAAAGATTTTTGAAACAGAATAAGAATCAAGGGATAAGGAGAGCTATATTCTTGTCAAAACAATTTGTTTTACAAATTTGCTACCCATGACCACAGGTTCACATACAAGATAAATTAAAATATTATTAAATTACATGCTTCTGAAGAACAAGATCATATTAGGCAAGGTAATTTTGAAAGCTCCTTTTTTTTGACGTGAGCTACATCTCTGGTAATTTAATGTGTGAGTTGGTTTTGAAATAACAACATCAACTTAAATTACTTTAGACTTTTTTTTATGATCAGCATGTTCTCTTATAAAACAATGAATCTTGCTCCATAACACTGGCTACAGATTGAAGTTTAAGGTGGATTCAAAAAGACTGCAAAAAGGGAATCAGGACTTTGATAATAAACAGGCACTTGAAAAAAAGTGTCTTTAATCATGTACAGCTTGGAGAGTAATGGAAGATTTGCTTCCTATTTATTTATAAGTTAAGAAGGTTGAACATCTGAAAATGGACCACTGAACATTTCCAGTCAGTAAAAGGGGCTATGGCAATCGTTAGCAAAAATGTTCCAAGACTTCAGAGGCCATTTACAAGTTCTCTCTCTTTACTGGCAAATTTGCTAAGTACAATAATGAAAAAAATTGTATTGAGGGAGAACAGACCCCTGTTGGAAGTGTGAGAAACTGAACAGTTCTCACTTGGTGGATGTTTGTCTCTTTTATGGTCACTGATCTAGATATAAGTGCTACATTTCATGCTTCCTCCTTCTCCTTTGAGATTTCCATGCTGTCCTTCTTAATGCTTTACCAAAAACCACTGTTGTTCTCTTAAGAATAATTTGCATTATTTGTCTCAGTAGAGACTTTTTTATCGGTTCATTTAAATTCCAGTTAATCATCATTCTCCCTCTAGGTAAGATATAGCAAGGTTAAGTACAATCTCCTATGAATCGAGTATTTGAACTTACAGCAGAAGTTTTCCGTTCTCCAGTTGGACACTATTTGATGGGACATAGCACATTGCCTTGAATACTCCGACAGTGTAGAGCAAGTGCAATTGTTTTGTCCTGGCTCACTGCAGTCCTGCATATCAAGCTGGCAACGAGTGACAAACCCATCCTTTGGCACACTGCAGGTTGGTGACACCAAGTTAAGTAGCTGAGAGCAGATCATGGCCTAAATAAAAAGAGAAAGAAAATTGTTCCTAGTAGTGTTTCTCCCATATGAAAACCACAATAGAATATCACTGCTAGTTACGATTTTCTTGTTGGTTTGCTTGCGTTCCCCCTCCTACAGTTTAGTAACATGTATTTCACTTAAAATGCATGAGAAATTCAATAATAGAAGGGAATATAAATCCATTATATAATAGAAGCATCTTGATATGTTGAATTAATTCGACTTCCCATTAAGTTGAAAATCAAGCCATTCTGTTAGTACCATCAATCCCCTTAAAAATGGCTGAGAACTTTACAGGCAGGCAGTGTGTTGTCCCATGGTGATTCAGTTCCAGGACAAGCATCCCCGATGTGAAGGCAGCAACATTCATTCCCCTTTAAGCAAACATTTGATACGTTTGTATTGTTTGCCATATTCAAAGCGAAACCATGTAAAAAGATTAAACTGCCCAGCCAACAGAAGTTCTCCACCAGATCAAGTAATTTTTCAGTGTGAATACAAGTAATATTTACAAGCCCCTTCTTCAGAAAAGCATCTTCCTCACAGGACCAACAGAAACTCCTGTTCTTTATTCCTGCTCTTCTTGTTAAAGAGATGCTACAAATGTTTCTCTTTCTGTTCTGGGAAAAGGAGACTCTCAGCAGGATTCGAACTGGCTCTTCCTCTGTAGCGTGAAAGCTAAACTTTTTAGCAAGAGGAACGGTTTCTATGTTCAAACTAAGAGATTCTTGGGTTGTTAGAAAAATATGATTAAGCTATTAAGCAAAAAATAAGAAAAATCTATTTCTAGAGAAAACTTGTAAAGCATTCTGTAATTACTAGTAACATATATACTCTATATAAATAAGTACATGAGAATTACAAAGTGAGATCATATTCTTGTGAATAAGTACAAATGGAATCAAAGAGCATGATCATTCTATATGAAGTTAAATGCTTTTTAGAGGATGGCAATGAGTACTTGCCATGAGGTTTACAGTGACTTTAAGACCTTATAGGTAGAAAAAAGAACAGGTTGCTGGGAGAAACTGTGGAGTTTCCATCTCCTCGGCCTGGAAGATCCACCCAGGAGATGCTGAAAACTCACTAGGAGATGGGCCTGGACCACGTGCTCTAGCTGATCCTGCTTGAGCAGAGGGGTTGGACTAGATGGTCTGAAAAGATCTCTTCCCAGCCAAACCATTCAGTGATTCTGCAAAATCTATGTGGGAATGCAAAATTTGAGTTTCCCTGGTGAAACAACTTAACAGAATTATCCTAAGTAAGATTTGACTCCTGTATCTGCAAAATCTAAGAAACATGAAGCCTTTTTGTTCTTTGCCACTGCTAAGCTTTCTCTTTCAACCCCAGTTATATGGATACATCATGTTTCAGGTAAGCTGGTTTTCTTTTCATCTATGATTGGAAGTGATAGCAGTTGATAGGGGTTTGCCCTGTTACGAACACTGTTATCTGGCAATATGTTTAAAGCATTGCTGAATGTCTTCCAGTCTGTATAGTTTAGGTCTCTAGCTGTTCAATAAAAAGTTCTTTAAAGCTTCACCGGTTTCCATGAATTTCCGGTGATGACCTGCAAGAAATTTCAGAAAGCTGTGAGCTAAATGCTAGTAGTTTTATTTAAGTTATACTAATTCAGTCTCAAAAATGCCCACTGGCCTTTTTCAAAATATATTTTAATGCAAAGAACACCTTTTCTTTCTCATATCATGCTATACAAAGTTTTACTTTATTACTTCTCATGAAGGTCAGTTTTATGAAACCACAGCCTTTCTGTTGTTGGTTTCTCTCTATCTTTCCACCTCTGTTAAGAATCATGCTGCAGAAAAGCCAAAATCTTTCTTACATATTTTTTGTGAGGAATGGTGGAAATCGCAATCTCTTCGGAGAGGCAGATCTCGGACGGATCATCCATTTTCTGTAATGCAGCAAATTTATATGTATCCAGCAATTTACCTGTGAATGGAAGGGTTATAATTTGTCATGAAAAAGCCCACATTAATTGTTGCTGTGATGTAACAAAACTCAGATTCCACTCTTTGACCGTGAAAGGTCCTACTAATTAATCTTCCTGATGATAACAACTACCTTGTTTGCCTTTTACCTGATGTCTATTCAGTAAATCATACTTTTATCACCTAGATCATTCCTCTGAGCTATTTCCTAATCTAGCACATCTACTACTTTACATGATAACAGCTGTTATTGTTTTTCTGCCAGCTGTGTTATCTTTTGCCAGGTGCTAATTCATACATCTTCTCCTCATCCCCCATTGTTATATTTTCCCCTTGTAGCAGCCTTCCATTACTTAAAGAAGGCTTACAGGAGAGATGGGGAGGCACTCTTTATCAGTGTAGTGATAGGATGAGGAGTAATGGCTTTAAACTGTAATAGGGCAGATTTAGATGAGATATTAGGAAGAAATGTTTTCCTGTGTAGGTGGTGAGGCAGTGGCCCAGGTTGCCCAGAGAAGCTGTGGATGCCCCATCCCTGGAGGGGTTCAAGGCCAGGCTGGATGAGGCTTTGAGCAACCTGGGCCAGTGGGAGGTGTCCCTGCCCATGGCAGGGGGTGGGACTCGATGATCTCTAAGATCCCTTCCAACCCAAGCCATTCTGTCATTCTATCATTCTATGTGGGGTTAAACTCAACACAACCCAAAAAATGTTGTATACTTTTTAGAACTCTTTTCTGTGATGTGTATAGAAAACAGCACCTATCTACGCTGACTGGAGAGTTGTTTACTGCATAATTTAAAGTCACCACACTAGCACTGTAGTTCAGATTGGCAGTGTGGTTTTAAAGTAAATCTTCCAAACATCCCCACTCTGTACAGTTTGATTTCCATTGTGAAGTGGTCTTGGCTTACAGAGATCCCGTAAGACGAAACCAAGCCAGAAGATATGCTCCAAGAGCATGTGTAACAAGCTCCAACTGCTAATGGGCATTAGTTGAAGAGACCATATTAGAGTGACTCTGAAGTGAACCCCACAAACCACATATAGAGCAGATGCCAAGTCCTCAGCACCAAATATTTTCTTCTAAAGATCCACTCTTATGGGGACACACTGCTTGTTAATATTCTTGTCCACTATGTTCTTTTTATTATAGCCTCATTCTTGCTCCTGCCTAACATAATCCTTTCCCTCACTGTGCCTTGCCATGAACCTAGACTGTTCCGAAAGTTAGGTGAGAGACAGTGTGACCCTTACCACCTGTTTCTGAAATACAAGAGAGTCCGTATCATCTGTCTGAGGAGCCCACAATATTATCATCATAGCAAATAAGTGTGTAGCACAATCATATGATAGGTACGTTGGTGACCTACGGGAGTGTATTTACTCAATTCTGAATCGGAGTGAGCAGTCAGAGCAAGGTTAATACAGTATTAAATTTCCATCTTGATTCAGTTTAACTAGTTCTGCTTCCATTTGACCCATCCTTAGATCTTACCTTCACTGACAAATTCATTCAATTCATAACCATCATAATTTCCACACATTCCACAGGTTTTTCCCATATATTTTTTTTCAGTCAAAACCTAAAATAAAATTTAAAAAACATTTAAAAGGATCACCCTAAGTAAAATTATCTATACAGCATTACCTTTCTCAAACAAATTCAGTTCAAGCATACAATTAAAGGTGATCCTTCTCATCATTTCAGTGACTTGATCGGAGGAAAAGTTTTTGAAATAGTAACTTCTCTTTTTTTGTTGCTATTTTTTGATTTAATAAAAGAATAAGATTCTAAGACATTTGCAGAGACTTGAGGAGGAATAATATTCTAAGGAGACAGAAAAAAAGAGCAAAGGAAATGATGCTGTTTCCTTGCTCATCTTTGTTGACAGAGCACAAATTTCAGGTTTGCTCTCTCAAAAAAATTGAAGGTTACAGGAAGAAAATCTGATTTCAGAAGAAGGTTATTCAATTATCTATTACTCTGGAGAGTAAAGTGGTACTATTACTACCGGCTACAATCAATGTATTATCATGAAAACCTTAGATCAGAGAAAATAATCTGACTATAAGTAGAACATAGTGTGTACCCATTACAGTAGCATTTGCTGTCATATGTGACAGTATCGCTGGTAAATCTCCCAGACAATTTATTACATAACAATCTCCCTGTTTTAGCAAACTTGACAATTTAGAATTCAGTGTCTTTTGTGGCATGAATATTACAAGTCATGGTGAGAAAATGCATCCTCTTCTCTAAAATATATCAGGGACTTTGGAGGGAAAACTTTAAAAGATTCAGAAGAAGGAAAGACACAAAGGAGCTGGTAGGAGTACCACATGTTTGAAACCAAAAGATGTCCAGGGGAAGCACAGTAGAAATGGCAAAACTATGGCATGCACTATTAAATTCTACACAACTTTAAACTACTTCAGCATCCCTTTAGCAAAAGACCGTAGCTGCTGGAATAATGTGAGGAAAGTTTAAAATCAGTGAAAGCATCCGCAAATCCAACGTTGGTAGCTTTAGTTAACTACCAATACTGGAAGTGAAAGGATCATGCATGTATAAAAAGCAAAGTTGTTAATTTCAAGAGGAAGATGCATGAAAAGAATAAATATCCAAATAGTAAACATATACAAAAAGCACCCATTAAGTCTAAAGAGATCTTGTCATTCCAGTAAGTCAGTGAGAATTGTCTCTTCTGCTTTATGAGAACATTTTACTAACCATGAGATAGTCATCGTTATTCCACATGACAACTAGCTCCATCTCCATCAGCTTGGCCACCAAGCGGATGTTGCGCCCATAAGGTGCTATCTGAATTCCATTGCTGGTGTAAGGCAGCTTAATGACACTGTAATAAGGTGAGAAGAGAAAGTGACCTTCTCATACCAATATTATGAAGATATTAGTTATCTTCTTTAGATATAATACACATACAATCTGAGTACTTGCAGCAACATGAAATTGGTATTTTTTTCCTTTGTAACTGAAACATTTCAAAATACATTGAAATTTCTGTTGATTGAAAATCAGTGCCAGCAGTTTCATAGAAGAATCACCAGGAGACAGCTGCATACTAATTATACTAGTGAAAAAAGTTTGCACAGGATGTGGCATCTTCACTTGGTTTGGTCTTATTAGGGTATAGCTATACGTTTTAAGAGCTTGTAACAATACAGTTTGTGTGGTAGAACTGTTGTTGATTATCCTGAAGAGCTTTTATGGACTACAACCTTTTAAGATAGGAATTACTGCTACAGCTGAAGACTGACAAGGGTAGAGAAACTCATAATGGGAATGTTGTAGCAGAATTAGGTTTTAATCCTTGCGGCTGAATTCCAATACTTGGGTTAGGCCCATAGATTTATATAGTTTTCCTGGAATATAAACCAATAAAGGAAGTTTTTCTAAATAGTTTGCTAAATTAAGGTACAGCTGCAAGTTTTCTTTTTGTCATTACGGTTACTGTACCCAGGTAAGTATACTAAGGTACAGACAGTCCACATTCAATTATTTCCCATATCCTCATGTACTCACAGACAGAATTTCCTCTGCCTATCTGATAAAATGCTGAAAACTTCCCTGGAGAAATTTCCTTGTGAGGGACCAATTTGTCTAGAAGAATGAATGATGCAGAACCCAAAAGTTTGCATCACTGTAATTCCTCAGTAAAACAGCTGTTTTCTGGACATAGTAAGCCTTGGAATAACAGGAACAGTCAGTGGTCTCATATACAAGGATGTCTTTGTAAGCCCCTCCAATATTTCTCTGTTGGTTGTACAATTCCAAGTTTCTCTTGTACCCTATATATGTGTGCCCTTTAGCACAGAGGGTTCAGGGTTATCTAAGTCTCAAATCAAATGAACTCTACGAAAAACACAGGAATTTCAACTGATATTTACTAACGTGGATAAGCTGTTTTATCTGTGCTTGTAGCATAGATAAGCATAAGCAGACTGGCAGTATCCAGGAGACTGCAGCTTCAGTGTGAAAATTGTTTTGGTCTGAGAAGGTTAGTCTACCCCTTTGACTACACAAGTGTAATCTAAGCTTGATTCATATAACTGCAAATGAAATATTTATCTAGAGAGTGCTTGACAGGAAGAAATGGGAATAGAGTCCAGTTAGGTGTGCTAACTTCCATAATTTGTTAATTCATTTTTGATACAAAGTAGTTCTCATTAGTGCAGCTGCTATATGTCTCCTTGCCTTCTTTAAACACTTTTTTCCCATTTATCGCAGAATCTTACCCAACACTCCTGACAGAAATGCTGCCTTTCTCAACAATGATAACAGAGGGTCCCAGCTCGATAATGATCCTTGCAATTTTTTTGTCTGGCCCGCGACGGAACTGAATGTTGAAGTCTGGGCTGGTTTCATCACATACAGTTGCAAAGATATAGTTGCAGGTCCCAGTGAAGTCATACTGGTATTTATCAAAGGTAGAAAAATGCCCTCCACCCCAGGTAGAACAGGAATCCTTGCTCAAAACTAGAAAAGTGAAAGAGAAAAGTGGATTTAGGTCTCCTAACAGCATATTTGCTCATTCTGATTGCCATTTCAAATATAAATAGCAGGAAAAGCTAGAAAGCTTCTACTCAGATTAATTATGTAAACAACATCCTAGCCTTTTTTTTGTTTGTTGGTTTTTTGGTTTTTTGTAACCTCAAAACTTTACCTCAAGTCAGGCGAAACAACAGTTGGAGTCAGAGCAATATTCTTATTTCTTGTAAGCACAGGAAAGCTCCCTAGCTTGGGAAACACACTTCCATCTCTTTAATGGGTAATACAAAGATCTACCTTCTTATTTCAGTCTGCTCAATCTGTTCGCAAAGGTGGCAGCTTGCTACTGGAGATACTCCTAACATTTCAGGTACAAACATTTACAAACCATCTATGTATCATCACTCGTTGCACAGTCAGATCATCAGATATCCAAAGACAGTCTTCAAAGCCCAGCTTGTAAATCCCCGCCTTTTTCTGCTGTGTTTGCGTGGCTATGTTCCAGTCAGCTTTGTAAATATATGGAATGTTTTAATCAGTTTTTGTTTTTAAAAAGTAATCACTTTTCATCTGAATGGGCAGATTTTAGGAGGCTGAAATTAATCATATTAAAAGAGATATAACTCCAGTGCTTGACACTAGATATTTCTATACCTACTTAAAGCATTTGAACATTCCCTCTGAAGTTGACAGAACTACTGAAGGAAGTAAAATCATGTCCTTGGCTAAACACTTCCACACTCCGACCGTTACTTTTCATTTTTTAAATTATTTTTGCTTATGGAGTTATACGAAGCTCAGGTATCTTAGAATGTATCTCACAAGCACAAAGTATCAGGTAAGTTTAGCAAAGTCTACCTGCAATTTATATTCACTGCTTTAAAGCCAAACCTTTTTTTAATTATTCTTAAAGAGTGATCAAATGACTACAGAATGTTATTGTTTTTATCCAGATCATGGAGAAAACAGTTTCCCAATGAGCTGTTACCTTGTGGCAAAAAGTACTCCTCTTCCATATTTCTGTGCTGTCCAGAATGGCTGACTGGAAAATATGAATTGGCTAATTGTCATCATTAATCCATTGTTCCAGCTAGTTTAATGACACTGACCAGCAAACCTCAGGTTTTTTTAGAGTGTGCCAACGAATGATTACCTGGGGTTGCACCATGGTCAGAGAGGAGCCCCTTTCCATAAACGTAAGAATGCCTTCAGTATATTTGTATTAATTTAAATCTCATCAGAGAAAAATAACAAATGGGAATGCCAATAACTCAAGAAAGTTTAAAACCAGATTATATCTTTTTCTTTTGAGTGCAGTTTTTATTAAGTGATATCTAGGGATTTTCTTTTAATCTGTGTATATCCGTGCACTACTGTTCCTCTTGTTGTAAGAATAGCCAGAAGACAGAGATGAGTTGCTGAATATTTTTTTTCTGTCTGATCACAAGTACTCAACTATATTTACCTTTAGGTTGAACTTCACGTAGCTTTTCCATGCTTATGCTGAATGAGATTTCAGCTAATTCAAGCCACTCTCTGCTTCTTCTGCCTAACGACATGCTTCTCATTATAACAAATTTGTATTTTTTATCATTCTTTTTGTTCTACACATCTGCATTTTCCCTAAACTAGACTAAGAATTTCATTGTCAACCACTGAAATGCAGCAACTTTTGGAGTACAAAGAGTTGCTAAAATTACAGATTACGAGGAAGAATGTCTGTAAACAGAGTATGATAGAAAAAATGTTCAGAATACTAGCGCTGATATCCATATGTGTTTTGGAAAGGATCTAGTGAAAATTATTTTTTTTTTTCAGAAGGGTTATAGCCTTCTGTATCCTGTCTTAGCAGAGGAACATGTCCTGTAAAATACAGCATATCATGTTAGCATGATGACATTTACTCATTCTTGTAATGGATGTGGAAAACTAAATGTTTAATGAATTAATTTTAAATTGAAAAGTCAGTGGCTCTCATTCCTTCAGAAAAGAACACGTGAACCACTTAATTGGTTCTGATCAAGGATTGATGTAGCTCGGTATTTTATTTCCAGCAGCGATCATTAAGAGATAGCCCAAGGGACAAGTACCATCAGGTCAAGTACATATACTTCCCTGGATACTCTCTCACTCTCCAATTATTTTCAGTTTGGGGGATTTTGTGAGGCTACTGGGATTTGTCTGCTTACCCCCCTTGTGCTCTGGCTTCCACGTACTTGTCCAGCCTCCTTTTGAACTGGAGTGATATTTCTTCATAACAGAAAATACCACAGTCACTACTGTCAAAGCTACCATTTTAATGATGAGTTAACATTTTAACAATATCTGCCTTTCTAACAGTACTTCTGGTAGCCACTATTTTCAGTACCTTAAAGGTATAATATGCCAATTATTTTGTGCTTTCGCATGGCACATATTTTTATGCAAGTGAGATAGTAACATCTTATTATCTTTTGTATTTCTTAGACTCAGAAGGACTACCACAAATTTACAGTAAGTAGGTGGCTGGAGTTAATTCTGCTTACAGATTTGCATGCATGCACACAAGCCATTCTTAGGAGTTAAGGGCAAACTTTTGGAAAACTGCCAGAACTGTGTCAACGATAACTTCAGCTAGCACAGCTGGATGTTGAAGAGGAGATCTGTCCACACCCTGACTCCCCACTGGCTGCTGGCTATAAAGGTGAGGAAGGTCTATTCCATATTCTCATCTTTCACTTGTTTTGTTGATTTGTTTTAACCTGCAGTCTTTAAAATAATCTCATAGATCCAGCCTATGTGGAGAATCAGGTTTATTTCATTTCCTGGATTTTGCAGCATCAAAAGAATCAATTTCCAAAATCCTTAGATAATATTAAGCAGTAATCTGCAGTGATGAAAATAAAACAGAGCACACAAATAACCTCAATAGCAAATTTCTAAATGTGGAAGCTACTAAGCTGCTCACAGTTTCTATCCTTAGGCATTAAAACCTCAGCATGGCACACTAAAGCACTTTCCAATTACTGTAAAACTTACCAGAGCGAGACAACATATTTTACCATCTTTTTATAGGCAAACTCTTCAATCAGAACTTCTAAAACTAATGCTTTAAAATGTATGCTCCTTGAGGCAAGGAGTCATTTTTATTATCTGTTTGGTACAGTGTCTTCTGCAATATAGAACTGATGCTGAATGGAGTTATTACTCATAATTGCAAAGTTAACATTAAATACCAGTTTAGGCACTCACTTCTTTGCAGAGATTCTTTCTGTTTTTGGAGAAAAAAGTGGGGCCAATAATTTCCTTCAAAAGCTGTGAAAGGAAAAAGACAACAGGCAGAAGTTATCCTCTGAGCACAAGGAAGCTGAATATCGGTATAGTTATTTATTTATTTATTTTAAAATATGGTACAAGTCAAAGCAGGGTCAGCACATATGAATTGTGTCCTGCCACACAAAACTGAATGGAAATTAGATTGGAAAAGCACATAATTCAGCTTGTGATAAAAAATAATTCTGTGACTGGTAAAATGTTACCAAAATCTTCCAGAAATCCTGTGCGCTATGCGATTTCCTGTACTTCATCCTCAAATCCTACGTTCCATTCCATCAGCTGGGGAGAAGCAGTGGAGGAAACAGCTAAAACTGGTATCTCCATTTGTTCAATAATTTATTATTGTTGGTTTAACAGTTTTTCAGTCACTACAGTTTAATCCCAAACTGCACACACTGCATTAGCAGGATTTAAGAGTGTGTAAGAGCTGCCTTCAGAGGATATCTGATTTGCAGGAACTGAAGATATGCCTTAAACATTATTTCAAGTGAGCTCTGTCTAGAGAGTTTGATGTAAAACAAAAAGTCTAATAATTTATGGAAAAATATTTAGATCAGACAGTTTGGTTTACAAAGCTTATCTCTAAGCTTTTCAAACTCCAAATTCACAGGTCTAAGCATCCCAAACAGTTACCAAGTGCTACAAATACTCCAGGTTTGGTACTTAGATTAAAAAATTTAATGTAATAATCATCCTGGACTATATGGAGGTGTGCAAGAGTTATACTGAAAATAGCTAAGGATATGAAAGCCACTTGTAAATTTTGGTCAAAGAATGGCTAGTAAAACAAATACAGAGCCTCTTGTTGACTATCTGCCAATCAGTTTGTATCCTGTCAGATCAAACTATTAAACTAATTACAGTACGGTAATTATTCTCAGCATTTACATTCTTTTTCTCACACTTAACTCTGAAGAGATTAGTAAAATCATCCTGGCAATCTTATTAACCATTCACAACCACATGAAATGGTAGATTGTATAGATGCAGCAAGTGCTATGGCCCCATGTACAAGTTTTTTCTAGCAACCATTTAGGAATTTTCCACTGAAAAGGCTGTTCTAATGGTAAAGGAGATTTCTAAAGTACCAAAATCTTCCTTACTACTTCCTTACTTTTACTATTACTGTCAGTGTTCTGCTTTTTCCTTTGAGAAATGCGATGATTTTGAGTTGACATGAATTACTTACTTTTTAATTAGCTCATCAGAACTTCAAACAGACTTTTCTTAGATAAAGTTTTACTTTCAATTCCTACTCTACTTGTCCTGACTTCCTTGAGAATTGTATCTGTCAAAATGCAGTATCTGTGCGGTCAGTCTGCCTAGTTCATGACAGCAATACAATCCAGACAGGGAACTTGACTCACTGTGAAGAAATAAGTAATTTCTTTCCTATCCTTACTATGAGACATCCCCCTGAGAAAATACAATTGTATGTTGTAATGACTTCAATCAAAGTATTTCACATCAGCTAAATGAATGAAAACAAAACACTTCTGTTTGATGTAAAACACTGAAATGAAATATTTTTCACACTTCCAAACAGAAATCATTTGGGATTTCTGTTCTATAAAAGGTTCAGTTTTTATCTTCTCATTTGAGACAAAAAGAAATGTTGAAATGTCAGAAATTCTGGAAAAGACAAGAGCTTTAAAATAAAATTTAACAGCAAGGGTAGTGCTAGAGTCATAGCTGTAATAATACTAGTAATCAGTTGTACGTGTTCATGATGATTTCTCATCAATATGAAATTATTAACTCCCTTTGCCTCTTGCAAAACAAGATGTCTGAACAGCATAAATCGAGGTAACTTCCTATTTTCATATTTAGTAAGAAGAAATATCATTGTACATAAACATCTCTTAAGCATCCATGCACAGTTTTAACTTTTGAAATATCTGAAGGGGTGGAGCCTCAATTTGATCAATGAATCATCTTTTATTAAGTAATAGCGACAACTAACAGTTTTAGTCTAGTTTTAAACTTCTGTAGGTTTGGGGTTTTTTTTCCATCAGGCTAATGCATGTTTACTGGGGTTTTTTTTAGTTGAAAGAGGAAGTGAGTCTTCCAGTTTCCATCAGACTTCATATCAAATATATGTTCTTAAGGTGAATATTTACATTTCTAGTTAGAGACAGACTCAAGGTATGGAATTCAGATGCAGATCCACGATGAGGCAAACTAGAGTCCCTGCTTTGATTTAATTCATTCTAAAGAGACAACACTTGGATCTAGAGTGTGAAACAATGAGCATCCTGCATATTGGCCAGTTTTAGAACATACAGATCAACCTCTTATGGTTCAGATTTGACTCCAAAAATTGTCTGGTTTCAAAATCTTACTTGACAGAACGAAACCTCTATTTGTTTTCATAGGCTCCAACCTCACATGGTATTTCAAGGCCCCAAAATTTTGATACATCCTAAAGTGAGAAGACTGTTCTGTAAGAACCTTCTAGATCCTGCTTTTAGGCTTTTATGTTGATATTCAACTGAAGTTCCATCCTAGACAACACAGTCCTTTATAGATGAGGCCCTATTTGTAATTGCCAAGTTTAGACATGTATCTTGTGGCTGAGTAGGGGTCAGCAGTAATTTTCAATTTGATTGCAAATATTAGTATTTATAGTAATACATCTACTCATCCAACTATGAAGTCATGTAGATTAAGAACTTGCAGGCATCTGCATTTGGGTTTAGAACCCCTGTGCAGGTACTTGACTTGATCTTGGTTACAATGGTGCTAATACAGTGAATGGAGCTATACTTGATTTATAACAATATAGCTGAGATTAGAAATTGGCTCTGAGAGTCTACAAAAGGGTTATGTATATTTTAATTATTTTCACTGCTACAGTTTAAGCCAGTGATTTAAGAGTAATACATGTCCTAGCGCAATTTGAACTATATGGTTCATTAAATGTGGTAAACACAATACAGAAGAAATAAATTTAACTGTGTTCAAACTAAAGCTAGTGAAGTACACCTTTTAGCAGCTTGTATAGTGTTCTTGAAATCAGAACAGTAACAATTGATAATTACAGAGAATATACAGAAGAGATAAAAAGAAACCATTATCTTGAGCAATGTCAAACCATGGCAAAAAAGGCTCACTCTCTAAGAACCCACTGGTAAAACACTACAGGAAAACTACAGTAAAAACACTACAGGAAGAGGAATGAGTAAGAAGGCAGAGTAGCTACAGAGTCAAGGAACTTACTTGTCTTTTGAAAAAATTACACAGTCATCCGATATTCTGAGGGACTGGATCAAAAAAGTAAGACAGAGCCCTTCAAAAGACTAAAGAATTATACTGAATATATACAGAGGTATACTTTAAGAGTCATGTACAATTTTCAGACTGGAATCATTTGCGTGTTTTCCAGCACAGGATTCTTTCTATCATATCATTCTTCAAAAAAGTAATGCCATCCCATAGCTCATACTTAATACTTTTTGCAGTTTGCATAACAAAGTAAAAAGGTTTTGATTGTCATTCTACAGCTTCCACAATGACATCACTAGAGCACTGCACCATGAACATCTGAAAGATGAAGGCACTTGACAGCTTGGAAACACAACATAAGTCCATTAAAAAAATATTCCCTATACCTAGCGAACAAGATTTAGGGAATGATCCAACAAATCGGTAACCATGTTTCTAAAAAATGTAAGGAACAAATAGTTCTATTTCAGTCATGTATTTATTAAATACGCAGTTGTGTTTTAGATGCAGTGATGGAGAAGAAAATGTGTAAACTTAGTTCTGATGGTTGTGGGAAAGGAGAGCAAGACCTGAACCTCATGTGTTGTAATATTCCAATAGAGTCACCCACTTTGTTTCAATACATGCATATTTTCCTTCAAATCATAAACCAAGAGGAAGACAGGCAGCTTAGACTTACCGGCAGATTGCAGAAAACTGCAGAAGACGAGCAGTATTACTGTTGGAAACATGACGCATACCCTAACTGGAGAGGTTTTTTTCAGTACTCTGTTCCAAATGGGCAGTTCTGCTGCTGCCACTTTCTCGGCTTACCTCTTCAGGCTTGGATGCTTTATATATAGAATTGCAATGCCCTCCCTCATTCCCATGGCTTTCACAAACTGCACCAGCAGAGCACCCGCCAAACAGGATCTCCTCTTTATCAAGTTCGACAAACCTAAATGCCATTTAGGAAAAAAAGGAGAAAGAAAACACAAACCTTCTCCAGTTCATTATCATTCTTACAAGGGTTTTATATGGCTTCTATTTGTAACAGCTCAAACACATTTAACTTAATTTACTGAACAAATTTGGTATTATACCCAAAAGCAATAAGCAAAAAGACAAATAGTACACAAATTATACTCACTATCTGATAAGGAGAGGAATAATATTGGACCAGTACACAAAGTGGAAGAATGAAGTGCAGGAGTTTTGGAACTGCTGGAAAGAATGTGTGGATAAAAGATAGTAAGGCATGAACGAACAGAGAAACAAATCTCAGCTTTTTTATTAACTCTTCTTTCATTAGATTTTATTCACTCTTATGAGTGACTCTCCCTTGTGTGACTTTTTAAGCAAAATGATAAACTTTGCCTCAGTAAAAGGGCTGTCCATGGTACAAGCACAGGAATAATACAGCTTCTTTCCTGAGTTTGCAGGGGAGCTAAGCAAGCCCTTGCCTACTACCTCAGCACCGCTAAGGGCAGAGAGCAACCTGTGTTACAAAATGTGAAAGGCTATTGCACTGTGGTACTTTGGCTAGTCTGACAAGTTCACCTCCACCTTCCCATCAACATCCCAAAAGATCAGTTCCAGTTCTGCTACAACACTTGGATCTCTCCACATCAGAGGTAGAATGTTGAATGCACTGGATATGTTCACTGTATCTCTTCCACCACTCAACTGACACAATAAAAGAACTTCACTTGCTTGATCCTCTCATTTTTCACTAGCACAGTAAACTAACTCAGGAAAAAATAGTTTAACAAGACAACTTTTCCCATAAAATATAAAAGGTATGGATTACCTCTCCATATGAATCTCTTCAGCCTTTTCTGTTTTACGTATGCAATATTTATTTTATGTAATTCATTACTTTCCCAATTTCCTATTGTTTTGTCCTTCTCTGGTATCATTCCTTTGCTTAAAACTGGCTCCTCACCATGTACTCAGAGCTATCCCTTCTGAGTGGTGCCAAGAAGCACAGGAGAGACAGTGACCATCCTTTAACATAATTTCAGCCCTGGCTCGACCTCGTTGTAATTAAAATAAAAACATTAATTAGATTGATACTACAATAAATCTATAACTATTAAGGTTTCACAACTGTGCGTATTCCATTAATTTCTGGCAAATCAGCCCTAAGTCCTTATTAATGAAATCCAAAACAGAATTTCATTTTTCACGTTTTTAGGAAATAACTGCTCTATGAAGATAAAGAACTGTAGTGCTCCATAACAACTCAAACTTGATCAACGACAGTGTCATACAGAAATTTACTTTCCTCTGACAGAAAATATAAAAAAAAAAATCATCACTGTTGTCAAATAGGTATTTATTCTCATTTGTTAGATATCTACATAATCTTCCTGTCAAGCAGTAATAAATTAAAACATCTGGTATCAATGAGCACTCCATTACTCTTTTCCAGAGCTGGGCACTTGAGAACAACATTTCTGCTATCAAAGGCACCGGAATGACACCTCATGGAATGAAGATCACCAGAAATGCATGGGAAGTTAACAAAGCCATTACATACCATCTAACAGCTCATTTTCCTCTTCCATTACCATGCTTTCAAGCTTTTCTCTGTAGCCTTTATGTTTACCAAAACTTTTTGTGCCTTTGTTATACAGGACACTTAAGAGGAACTCACGAAATCCAAATACTAGCAAAAGTTATTACAGATACTTATCCTAAATATTGTTGTTTTCAGTTCCCCATGCTTGTAGCAATATTCTTAACTGACACTTATTCTATCTGAGCAGTCAGGATAAAGATTTTACCTTCAGTTATCCTAAAAGGAATTTCACTGAATCAGCCTACATACTTACGATTCAGCAAGTAACTTGTTATTTTATGTAGAAGAGCTTTGTGAAAAATTGTCTATACAGCTGTAGGGAGAGAATGACATCTCTTAATTAATGGGTTTTTTCCATGTCATAATTATAACTGATTTAGTAACATTAACTGTCAGAAACTGGCATTGTACAGGTGAGCAGAGATCATTGTGGCCATATACATTATCCAGTAAACATTTCTCAGTATTTAGGTTTAGTTTACAGTCCAGTATCATCTATGCTTCTGGAAGATTTTGAAATGTCAAAGGAATTTATGTTAAGCCAGAAATTATGCATATCGAGAGAGTCACAACACTTTAACTAAGTAACAAACCATCTTGCACTGTTTAATTCATGTAGGAAATTATAGGTATATCAAGTCTAGAATATTTCGATGCTTTTATAAAGATTCCCGAGAAAACATTCCACTTCCAGTAATATACTCCTTCTTTGTGTATGATTTTAGCTGCCTTGCATATATTTGGATAAATAGCTACATATCTTTATAGAGTCAAACCAAAATACAGTATTTGATTCGCCCTAGGCCTTGTGGGTGTTCAAGCAATTTCCAGCTTTTGAAGCTTGTGCCTGTAAGACCCCGTTGCTCATTCTAGTACGTAAGGATTGCTTGATAGCAATCTGACCCAACAGCTGATCTGGTGGTTTTTTATTTTTTGACCTCCACTATTTGATTTTCTATCTTATTCAAATTTTAAATAATTGTAAGATATATTGGTTTAACATGAGACTCTTAAAATCATACATACTTTAACTTCCAAATTATTGTAATGACTGGCCTTCAAACAAACATTTTAGAATATTCATGATAGCATAATTTCTGTACAATGAATATAACATATCTTAGAAATGCTGTATCAGAATTGGGTAAAATAAGGCTCCTGAAAACAACTGGGTTATTTTTACGAATGAGACATTCACTACGACCAGCAGGGCAACCTCAGTTTCTACCTGCAATCAAATGGACTGCAAAATTTCATCAGGAAGGCTTGACATTCCAGGGAATCTTGTGTCGGGTTTTCTTGGTATAGACTGTCTCAAGGTAACACTATTTATTTTCTGTTAGCATACCTTAACTATATAGATATTTGAACATATCTGGTAT
This sequence comes from Pterocles gutturalis, assembly GCF_000699245.1. NCBI lineage: Eukaryota > Metazoa > Chordata > Aves > Pterocliformes > Pteroclidae > Pterocles > Pterocles gutturalis. The sequence goes on along the minus strand of NW_010140501.1, from coordinate 70,261 downwards.
GGTTGTAGCCATGGGAAGAAGTTTGAAATCCTTCAAATATGAAATTGGAAAATAGGATGGCCCCATGAAGGAGATTTCAGGCCAATTTTTATCCAGTATCTTGTCCAAAAGAGCACCACAAATTTGCCTTAGAAATTTCACAATACGTATGACAGAATGTTTCCTTCCTTGGTAAGATCACATTGTGGAAAATTGAACACTGTGCAACAGTCACAAATCAGGAAGCTCCTCATCTCACTTCCCTTAAAGAATCTGGCATTTAACAAGAGCAGAAGTGCATCCATATCACTCAAGATCTTGACTGAACTGTAGTATCTCTGCCGTATAAGGCAGAAACACTAAATTCCTCTAGGGACAACTGAATAGATGCTGACTGTATGTCTCATGCAAAAATCTTTAAATTATTAATATAAACAGAATTTAGCTACAGACTGAACAAAGCTTTAAACAATGAATTAATGAGAATTTTGTCCTGGACATGGACAATCAAAAAAAGAACTAAGTAACCTCTTCCCTGTACTAATGTGGAAGAAAGTAGGGTATCAGAGGCTCCTGTCTAGTCATCTGAATAGCTGACAGCCAGTCAGACCGGCAGGTACCACACAGCCAGGTGGGTGCCCCTGCTGCCAAGATGCTTTCAAAAAAACTTACAGTAAAATAGATACATATTCTGAGAATGTTCCAATTGTCATAAATAAGAAATTTTCAGCAATTTTTACACTGTATATAGATGAAAGTGAACACAAACTAAGAAATAACAGTACTCTTTCATTGTTCCAAAAGTAGTACATTACACCCTTCCAAAAGTACTTTTGTACTTCAATGACTGTAAAGTCAAGTCTTTCCCATATACTTGTTAAGAAAAAAATGCAGAAAATAACTTAAAACACATGCATCTAAAAGTGGTAAAGACTTCATCAATTGGTTCTTAACTTTTAATTACAATTTGTTGGCAACAATGGCCTGAGACCTCCCCGTGTTGGCTTCATGCCTCTGGCATTCACTTTGATGAATATCTCAGATACTATAGCTGTGGGGACCTCGGTTGGTGTCACTCACTCTTTGTAACCTGCCAACATGAGAGGCTGAGAAAGCCTGCCACTCCCACAGTTCTCTCAACCATATCCGCTGCTCTGAAGACAAACTTGCACAAAATATTTTAAGTGTTTCTGGGGTAAAACGTATTGAGAGAAAAAAGCAAGGCCCGCCACTGTGAGAGCATGCTTTCACGTGATATTGTGTTATCCTTCCTGCGCCCAGGAACGCAGGGAAGGCAAACTCTGTTTGCTCTCACCTCCCACATTCTCTTCTCCTGCTCCTGAATTCTGTGTTGTCGATGCCGGACTCAAACTGGTTTGCATTCTGATCTCTGGAGCCGTCTGGACTGCACAGTTTGTTCTGTAACACTTAATCCTAAATTCTGGTCAGCTACAGAAAAGAACAGAATGGTACGATTGTGGAAAGAGAAACCATAGAGGAATGTGACTTTTATTCATGTCTGTCTTGTACTTCTTGATATTTGTGTATGACTTTTAAATTAAAATTTCCCTCAAACACTGTAATCATGAACAAAATCTGTGCAGTATCTCTTAAGGCCAAATTTATCTTCTAGGGATTAAGCAGTTTGTAGAAGACATTGTTTCTCTCATTTTCATTTGCTTCTAGTAGTGAGAATAAAGGTATTCCTTCTTGCTATTTCTCGACTATTCATGAAGACCTCATATCAAAGTCTAGAGGCAAATTAGACTTTATGCTGAACTGGATCCAAACTTGGTGTGCTCCGTTTTTACCCAAATAAAAAATGTTGACGAATTTTATTTTTTTTTTTAATTCCTAACATATTTCCCCCCTTCCCCTACCCCCCCACTTATCTTATGAGCAAAAATTTGTGAAAGTGCAGGCCAGATTTTTTTTTCAGCTTTTAGGCTTTAACAATTAACCAGTATTCCTTTTCCAAGGGAAACATTCAGGAATTACCCTGAATTATACTTCAGCAGGTCTCCTGGGCAGCATGCATTTTGACACCATACAACACAGCAAAGGAATGGAAAGCATTACACATGAAAGAAGCTGTGGTTCAAACGTTTGTAGCCTAGTTAGACCTCAGTTTGTTAAGTCATATGAAAAGGAAACAGCCTAAATTCTTGTAATTGCTATACTCACAACTGCCGTGCAGCTGAGCTAAATCTGTAGTTTGCAATTAATGTTTGAACCGGACTTAGAAAAAATAAAGTTATTTGCCACTTGTTACATCACAGCTCTATTAATTTAATAATCACATTTTTTTTTACCAGATATAGAATGAAAAGCAAATACATTGTGCGAACCAGGAATCCATTAAGTACAGGCTTTGACCTCTACTGGTAAGGAAGTAAAATAAAACCTGTATGTACACAAATATTAAGATCTGGGAACAGGAAGTCTGTGGCAATTACATATTAAGCTTGCCCTTTAATGTGTGTGCATTTTAGAACAGATAGTCTCCATCTGATGCCAATATAACGTATCTGCTAAGATAATATGGTTAAGCATATTCCTGTGTTTACCCTTTACTTGATACATTCTGATGCTTTTTTTATGCTGACTTGGATTTACAAAAAAACAAAAACAAAAACAAAATATATTCATTCACTTTACCAAAGCTTAGACTTCTGATTCGTGACAGAACAGATTTGAAAAACATGACTCGCATCTTGTTCTGAAGTTTGGAAGCCTCTTTCCAGTTCTAAAGAAATGAAGGTATTGGGAGAATGAGCCAAAGTTAAGGGTGTAAAAAGCTTGAATTGATTAATGAAGGCAGTTTCCACGCACAGTTTGAAAAACAAAGGACAGTGTGGTTATTTTTCACATGGCCAGAGAGAAGTGTGTATGGAGAATTGCAAGAATGTATTCATAGAAATCATACATTCTCTTGCAGCAAGAACGAAAAACTTGCATCACTTCTGTGTATCTCTATTTTTGAGTAGTATAGATACACCATGGAACTGCAGCTACAACTTGCAACTGTTATTTACAGCTGCTTTGTCTCTTAGCCCAGACAGCTATGCTTCTGTCACATCTTTCTGTCAGCTGATCATTTAATGTATTAAGATTTCACTGCATAGGGAGACTGGCAGCCATTTTGTGTGTATGTTCATGTAGTATAAAGATGTCAGCACTATGTTTTCTCTAAAAGATTTTACATTTTTTGTCCTCATTTTTCAACCTGATACATGCTATAGATGCTCTTTGCTTCTGTGTGTGATTAAATATATTGAATCTATATGCTATTATCAGTCACACTGTTACAGTAAGAACAGTTTTTCTCATTGGGAAAAAATCTTGCTATTTGAAAATTCTGTGTAATTAAGTGCACATGCACTTTAAATACTTCAAGATTCCTAAGGAAGATTAAACATAATAAAGTATGAAGAATCAGTTGGAAAATGAGAACCAAATATTAAATTGCCTTTATTTGTCAGTTTCACTTTTCAGTTTTTAAACTGAGCATAATATAGCACTGAACTGCTGAACTGTGCCACGTAGCTGTATCTTTAGTAACTCAAGCTTGGATTTTCTACCCTTGGGTCAGGTGGTGGGTGTCTCGTGCAAATGTAAACAACAAATATAAAGAACTATTTCACAGAGCCTAGGTAGGATCCGGACTTAACTTCAGTCCTTACGTTTGTGAGCATGACTACTCCCTTGTGCTATTTGCTCCCACTAGCCCAGGTTGCTCAAAGCCTCATCCAGCCTGGCCTTGAACCCCTCCCGGGATGGGGCATCCACAGCTTCTCTGGGCAACCTGGGCCACTGCCTCACCACCTGCACAGTAAGATATTTTTTTCTAATATCTAATCTAAATCTACCCTCTTTCAGCTTAAAACCATTACCCCTCATCTTATCACTACACTCCCTGATAAAGAGTGCTTCTCCATCTTTCCTCTAGGTCCCCTTTAAGTACTGGAAGGCTCCTATAAGGTCCTTATCTTCAACAGACTCCTTTGTCTGAATTCAGTATTCTAAAGGATCAGAATGTATCAAGTAAAGGGTAAACAAAAGCATACCCTTGCCCATGTTATCTTAGCAGATACGTTATATTAGCATTTTCTTTCTAAAATGCAATATGCTGATATTTAACTAGTAAGTCAGACCATACACTGCTAAATGCATCTAAGATCTTATCCAAATAAGCTAGGTGATGTAACTACTATAACAAGACTAAATATATTTTCCATCTGTTAACACTTACTGTGTATATGAATATATATATATATATACATAGTGTATGTATTTACCTATATGTACTGTTATTTTGACCTTTTCTGGAGAGTCCAGAGAACTGTCCTGCTGTCAGGTTTGCTGACAACTCTACACAGAACTGAAAACTTCAACCAATTGAAGTGCTTAATGTGGCCAAAAGCATGTGAAAAAAAATGCAGGGCCAGGTTTTGTTCCACTGATGTAATTCTGTTATTATGTCAGTAATTCCATTTGAGTGAACGTCACCCTTGTTCCAAGGCCCGTGACTGCCAAGCTGCATACGGTATACTTATCTTAGCTTCTCAACTGAGTATCAGCAGAGTACTTACTTTTTGAGACTATGAGGTAGATGAGAACTCAAAATTGCCTGTGGGAAATCTGGCAGGTTGAACTACTGTGCTTACATATTCCTAATTAAAGAAAACTAATACACCCAGGAATGCTGGCAGCTGCTGAAGTCTATGATAAAACCCTCATGCATTTTAAAGGCGATATTCCCCAAGTCTCAAAGGCAGTGAAAAATTCATATCTGAGAAGTACCACAATGTAAAGATAATTTTTTTTAAAAAAAAGTGGAACATATGCTTTTCTTCTATCATCTTTATCTATCTTCCACACACTTTTCAGGCAGAAATCAATTTATTTGTGTTTCATTGATAATACCTGAAAAGCTAGAGCCTACAATGTTTACATATACTCTCACCAATTACTACAACCCGTGACTATGTTGTGAAGTGGTGCCAATGTAAATGTGCAGATCCAAGGAAATGTAATGTATTCCTTGCCCTCACTGAGAAAGAGTATGTTTCTGGTTACTCTGGGATTTGTCAGCCTCTGGATTCTCAATAAGAAGCAGACATTGTAATGTCAGAAGTTTCATATAGAGTCAGAAAAGAATGGGAGGACCTTCTTTGTGTTACCCTTTTCTTCTCCTGCAATAACTGCAAATACAGGTGCAAGGGACTTTAATTCTCAGAGTATCCTTATCGACTTCTGCCAGGCTTCACATAGGAAGGTGGGCTTTATTTTGAGGACTGAGTCAAACTCAGTTTCAAACAGCATATTGCATTCCTACTAATTACTACCGCTATACCCATCTTCTGCTGTATCACATTTATGACCTTTCTTGAGTTTCTTCCAGTAATGCATTGAGAAACAAGGCTATGTCTGCCAGGTATTGGTTCAATCTCCCTGCGCTCTTTCACCAAGCTGAGAAAGATGTATGCAGTGGGTCTCTTGTTTAAAGAGTTGGTGTTTTATAAACACCATTAAATTTAACAGAAATTCTGAGGTCAATGCCTTGCACATGATGCATGACAAGAAGTGAGTGTTACGGCTATCCTCTCTGGCTCTCTGGAACAGGGTAACCTTGTTCCTCTTATAGGTTAGCTTACTGAAAAGTCTACCAATTTGCTGGAAGAGCATTGCTGATGACTACAGCCTTCTCCCAGAGGTTTCAACAGACTTTTAAGAATACTGAATACAGACAAGGGAGTCTGCTGAAAATAAGGGTTGGGACTGGATTTCAAACTATATTGGAAGGCAGCACAGAGACCAAAGGACATGGATGATATACTTGATAACGGACTGCTGAGAAGGTGCTCTGCAGTATTTTTCACTGGCTACCACTTCCCATATACTGAAAACTTCACATCCAGAAATAACCTTTCTTCCAGTCAAGCAATAAAAACTCTGTGCCATTGTTTGGAAAGATGTTTAGTAGCCTTATATCCAGTGAGAGACAATAGAAAGAATTGTTTGTAGCTGATAGTTGCTATATGAGAATACTTACGTATTACAGCCCAGTGGAGGTAGATCTGCAGAAAAACTGCACATGGGCTGCAAGCTACAAATTGTTATATTAGAATGTTACTAAGCTGAAGTACATTAGTAACTGTCAAAACACTTCTGCTGGTTTTGCCAGCACCATTTGTATCTTCTGCTATTTTATTATGCTTGCAGCGATGATGAATGCTTAGAGAGGAAATGGAGTTTTCCAGCAGTTTTTGCAGCAGCCAAACATCAATGCATTTTTTGTAAGACAGAAAATGTTTCCAAAATTCTATATGGTACCATGCTTTGTTGATATCCTTACTTTGGGATCATAGAATCATTAAGGCTGGAAAAGACCTCAAGGATCATCAAGTCCAACCGTCAACCCACGCAATCATCTGAGGAAGAAACGTCTGAGCAATTTAAAGAAGTCTGGAGCTATACAGCATCCACCTGAGAGCAGATGAGATAAACTCAACTCATAATGCCCTGGAGTAAAAACCCAAACATTAGGCTTGTACATTTTTTTGACTCCTCAATTTTTACCAGGTTTCTATTTCAAAATATTAAAAAATACTGTAGTTCTCCCCTACCTCTCTGACACTGAAGTTCTATGTATATCAATGCAAAAACAGGCAGAAGCATTCAAAAATAGTATGAAGTTACTAAGATTTGATTGTATCCTTTCTTTGATTCTACTGTCCTTTGATTCTATCCTTTCAAACCAAGACTTTCCGTGATTACCTGTGACATTCTGACATGTGACATTGGAGCTGTTCTCAGCTTTGCCCAGCTTAGATGGGCCTGAAGCACTGAAAGGCTGCTATCCAATAGCATCGACGCTAACTGAACAAAAATATACAGAGGCATTCATCTGTGGAAAAAACCCCAAACCTAACCCTGTAATTACAGCTGTAGTAGCTTGTTTGTGGTTTGTGTGGAGTGAAATACAGTGCTAAAAAATATCTCTCTCTCTCTCTCCAATGATAGTTAACTATTCCATTTGTACCCCCTATGCTATTGAATGTTGTACTGAATACTGATAAATTCACTACAGGCTTACTTACAAGCCAAGAAAATCAATCATGAATGTGCTGTGCTGGCTGCTGCAGTATATTCAGACTCAAGTCTTGAAGATGACTCTCAAAATTCCAGCAGCAATGTAGGCACATGGAGGCGTGAAAGGGGCACCTGATTAAGAAAACCATCTGGCGAGTTCAAACAATTTTAACTGATAAATGCATAATAAAACGCCTTTACAGCAGGCTATCCTGAAAGAGGTTAGCCGATTGCTTTAGCTATGTGAAAACCAGCACATCCAGCTACCAGGCAAACTGAAAACTGTTAGCAAAAAGTTATGTCTAGCAACTCTGAACTACTGCAAACACACAGAAAGCGATAAACAACAAAATTACTTCTCAAGATACAGGGAATCACTTAATTTTTCATTATTTCTCTGCAAAATGATACAAACTCCATGATCTAAGCTCTCTATCGATTCTGGGCTATTCACAGGCTCCTCTTAGGCGGGGAAAACCCCCAACTTCCTGGTGTTACTTGAAATGACTTGTAAGTTTAGTGTCATTGCAACCATGTGCTATAACATTCCCCATCCTTCAGCCATTGTTTGTGACTCACAGGCTGGTGTGTTTGGTAACTGGTGGGCTTTCACCTCTTGGACTCACCGATTTAACCCAAACCAGCTGCACCTGAGCCTTCAGTGTTGAACTGTGGGAAACGGAGTCAGGCTATGTGGAGGCCTTACAATGTTTTCTCAATAAAACTTGAGTTTTCCTGAAAAACAGACTAAAACAATTACCATTTTAAACAATAAGGCTCTGAAAAAAAAAAATAGGGAAAAAATGAGAGAAGCCTGTAAACACAGCTCTCCGCCCACAGCACCCTCACAGCACAGGCTTTTAACCTGGGGCACACCTTACCCTCAGCACACCTCCACGGCCTCAGCCACGATGTGCACGGTCCCCTGTGGGTTCTCAGGGCTCTCCCCTCTGGGACGGCACAGCTCCTCCTCCTCACCCTTCCCGCCAACGCCATGCCTGAAGCGCCGCGGCTCGCTCACAGCGCTGTG
>NW_010140501.1:60885-62126 GCF_000699245.1 Pterocles gutturalis | reverse complement strand
CCGTGCCCTTCCCTGGCGCATGCCCAGGGCCTCTCAGGGGGAATTCCCCGTCTCCATGAGAAAGGAGGCGGCAGTTTTTCTCCTTTACCACTCAGCTGCGCTCTTTTAAGGCAAAATAATGTAAAATGCACACTAAAATACAGGGAAGAGGACAAAATGTGTGCTTTAAAAAAAACCGAGTGGGGAGATGGGCTGACAGGGCTTGCCCAGTGCTGTGTTCTGTGACATGTCACTTGTGCAAACGCCAGAGCGAGTCTGGATGCTGAGATTCATGGGGAAATCCTTTACCACTCAGCTGCGCTCTTTTAAGGCAAAATAATGTAAAATGCACACTAAAATACAGGGAAGAGGACAAAATGTGTGCTTTAAAAAAAACCGAGTGGGGAGATGGGCTGACAGGGCTTGCCCAGTGCTGTGTTCTGTGACATGTCACTTGTGCAAACGCCAGAGCGAGTCTGGATGCTGAGATTCATGGGGAAATGACCTGAAGTACTCTTAGTGTTAAAATCCACCTCGTGTTCCTGTACATCAGGAGCATTCGTGTTCTGTCAGAAGACAGAGAGCTGCCTGAGCTCAAGTTTCCTTCCCCAGGCAGCAGGGGAGGCTCCTGACTGCCAAAGGGCGAGCGGGGCTCTCCCTGCCCGCAGGCCAAGGAAGCTGTCCTCTGAAACCTTCCTCCCCGGTGTGTCCCTCAGAAACCTCTTCTGGAGCCAGGGATCGCCCTGGGGCCTGTGCTGCCTGTGGTCAGTCTGTCGGAGCTCTCTGAAGCCGTCCTTCGGAGGGCACGCTGGCTCTAAGTGATTCCCGGAGCAGGTGGTGGGGCAGGGTGCGCCCCGCTTATTCCACGCAGCAAGGTGGGAACGGCGTGGAAGCACTAGGCAATACAGGTTTTTTGTGCTAAAGTATGAATGTCTGTCAGAGGTGCTGGCCTGTGTGAACACCGTGGAGTTTGCTTCAGGCCTGGGTCTGTTTGTCTCAGTGGCGTGCCTGTCGCCGTTCCCTGCAGCGCTTCTGTTTGCTCTCCTTCACCAGCGTGCCAGCCTGACTGGTTTTTCACACCAAATTCTGCTAACTGTGGTTTTAAAATCTGTCGAGATGTCTCAAAAAAAAAAAAAAAATCTTGCTAAACACTGGGTAGCTACTGGTAGAAAACAAATTACAACAGCTATCAGAGATTGTGTTTTCTTCACAGCTGTCCATACTGTGAAGGGCACAACATCCTTGCATGGGAGTGAAAACCT
>NW_010140501.1:0-60861 GCF_000699245.1 Pterocles gutturalis | reverse complement strand
TTAATTTGAACTTAAATCTTCTTTATTTGTAGCATGCAGTTTTGAAACTCTCTGTTGAAGTGCATCACAATAATCAAAAACGTAATAAAACTCAAAGGTCACTTATGTGGATGAGGTGTATCAAACTAAATTCAGTCATGGGATTAATTTAATCTGTTTTGATTATTCAAATTTTAGTCTTAATTTTCCTTAAATTCCTTGCTGTAATTTATTCAAAAATATAATATTTATATGCTCTGCTTTAAAATCCAGTTACCAGTGAGGTGTCCAAAAAGCAGTATCTTTTTGATGTGATTTAAATCTAGTATGCTAGGAAGATACATTCAGTTCATATGTTCTAGGCCAAGAGCTGGAAATTAAATAATAGGATTTTTTTTTTTTTAATGTTTTTCATTTTGTAGATCAGTAATAATTTTGTGGGGTTTGGGGCATGTGTGTGTTTGGTTTTTAGTTTTTTTTGGCTGTAAGTACGTAAGTTTTAGGCCTCAGAGGGTCAACAGGCACTTTGCTGTCTCTGGAGTCCAGGATTCTGAGTAGGTTAATAATCTCCAGCATCACTTTTATATCAAGGAATACAATAAAATGTTAATTGTTTACTCTTAGCTGAGTTTCCAGGACTTTAACTACGCAGTCAATAAGATAGGGTATGTTTACATATTGCTAGCAGTCAGTGAGTCACTATTTAGCTTTTGCATTCAGTGATGATGTTGCTAATACCAGGTTGTGATATCTCTGCAAGTTCCATACAGTTTTTTTACACTGCTGGTCTAATAGCCAAGTTTATCTCATGTTGTACCTATGGTATATAAAGAAATTTTCAGGATATTTGTATAGATTTTGTTCAAAGGTTGAAACTAAATCCTCTAAAGCAAGTAGATATGGAGAAAATGGTTGCTTGACATCTTTTGGCAGTATTTCTTTGGGACAATTGCTGAACTTGTAGGAAAGTTTTCGGAGTAAAGTGTTGCATATCTGAAATAAGAAATAATTAAAAAGGAATTGGTTTTTCGGCACTTTTAATAAGTATTGCCAGTTAATTTAGGATCTTTGGAGCCAAACAAGTTCTCTACTTCCATTTAAAAATAAGTGGTGAAAAAATAACATTTTTTATATATATATATATATTACTAAGTATCAGGCATTGTCTAGTAATTTGTATGAGATTTGTGAGGACGGAAATTTTGTTTTCTTATAGAGCACAACATAAAATTTATATCCAGGGTCCGTTTTCTATGAGCGGGATTAAAAAAATCACTTTCTTTTTGCTGTGAGAATGATTTTATCTTTAATTCATAAAGTGCTATCCAAATAGGTCTTAATGAATAATCTTAAACAGTGTATCTTCAAATTTTTTTCTGAATTTCAGTACAGCATGTCTCTTATTCCTTCCTGCTTTCATATTTTTCAGTTTTACTTATTTCCTATTACAAAGGCCAAAAAAGTAATGCTAGAAGGTGAATAAAAACATCTAAGAATCACAGAATTGTTAGGTTTGGAAGGGGTCCTGCTCCCCTGCTCATGCAGGGCCACCTAGAGCTGGTTGCCCAGAACCACATCTAGATGGCTTCTGCGTATCCAGGGATGAAGAGTCCACCACTTCTCTGGGCAACCTGTTCCAGTGCTCAGTCACCCTCATGGTAAAAAAGTGTTTCCTTATGTTTAGATGGACCTTCCTGTTCTTCAGTTTGTGCCCATTGCTTAGTGGAGTAATTGTATTTTGATTCCTTAAGTATTGCTTAATACACTAGCCTCTCTAACATTCAAAACACTTCAGGAGCTATTATTAAGTTGCTCTGACTTCTTTGCATGCCTCCTGTCAATTGTCTGTGTATTCTTCAGTAAGATAACAAAAGTAGTTCCTTAGAGAGAACCATTACTATTAGTTAGTAACCATTACTTGTTCAAATTGCTAAAACTAATTGCTTTTTATTCTAGTGATCTTTCCTTCCTGCTGTTTGAGGACATGACTTCTGGTCAAGAACCCAGCAATCTTCCCTTACCTCTCTCCTCTCCTCATCCCTTTAATGTACCAGGGCCTCCCTGAGAGTTCTGTACCATGCAAAAATATTAGACACCCTCTGCTACTGCCTGCTGTGCAAGTGCTCTGCCCAAATGCCAGGCAGAAGGACTGCAATCACTGGGTGGGCTAGTGATTAAGAAAAAGTTCATGTCTCTAGTCCCAGGCAGAGAAACTTTCAAGGCAGTCAGAGATGGTAAACAGCATTCTGTAGAAGGTTCAGACCTAGAGATCTCCTACAGAGCTGAGACTGGATTCCTAGCTCTGAAATCATGGGAGCAGAGGCTGTTTCTGTTTTAAGGTGAGCTTTTCCTGCAAGGCCTGAAATGTTATGACTAATTTGCAAGATCTGGTTTCTCTGCCTTCCCTTGAGTTGCACAGCAAGGTGACTTTATCGTTCAATCTCTTCTATTCCCTGCTTCCTTCTATTCCCACTTATTAACTCCCACTACCACCTGCACTTCCTTGATACTTCCTAAGCAGCATATGGTTAACACTGTTCTGCCAGGCAGGAAGAAACTTATTTGTGCCAACCCAAAGATGAGGATACTAGGAGAGGAAAAGATAGCCCTGGAACTGGATCTGGTTTTACTGGTTGCTTGACTGACAAGAGTTTATGGCAGGACTAGTGTCTCAGGGTGCCCCTGACAACCATTCACCAGCACAAACCAACTACTTCCTCTGCACCAGCCTGTACTATAGAAAACTATATATGGGTCTGTGGTTGTTTTATTCACCTTTAAAATCTGTCACTCAGAATGTCTGGCTGCTTTATCGATGACAAAAGCAAACCCTGATTGAGCAGCCATCTTCTTCTAGTGCTCTGCTTCTGTCACCTACTCGGTGTAGCTTTGCATTGTCTCTGCTGTGTAGGCCTTAGTGTAGGCTGAGTAGGCACCACAGAGCTGCAGTCATTTCTCCTGAGAGCAACTTTATGCTGCTAGAAACTAATTACCACATCTTTATATGTGGTAAAAACTTTGAGGAAATGTTGACCATTTTGAGATTTCACTACCTGAAGGAGGATGGCAGCCATTCTGAACAACAATGTTTATGAGTGGTGACCTATTATCATGTTATTCTGGGGTTAGTTTATACAAAAGGCTGAAGTCATTAGAGCACTGCACAATTTATAAACCTGTACAGTATGTGATGGAAAGAAACTAATTTGGGGTGTATTGACTCCTCTGAAGAATACAGAATACTGTACAGCTGCTTCCTCTCTGTGAAAGGAAACCCCTAAAATTGCAGGAGCAAGAGCTGTAATATGCCAAACAAGGTGATTTGTAAAATTAAGCATAGCAAGTGCATGCAATATAAAGGGGCAAGATATATTTTTACTTTTCTGGTCTACTGGGTACATGGTAATTAAAATGGTACTTGGTGACCCTTCAGGTTCACATTAGCTCATGCGTTAAGGGGTCTTCATTTGTGCTTGAAAGGCTTGGATAGGACTTTCCCTTATCATTCTGTCTCATGGTAATTCATATGAAAATGCTATCTTCAGAAATTTGGAGTGGTAATATGTAGATGACCGCCCACGTACCAAATCATATATTTCTGTGAGCAGAAGTGAAAATTATTTGGTGGTAAATGGTATAATAACATATAGTAGATAAATGGAGTAATTGCAAAATTTTCTGTTGTCTGGCTATAGGCAGAAGTTTCTCAGTTTCCCTCAGTGTGGGACCGGAAATCCGTTTTATCGTACAGAGAATCCGTGTGCCTTGGCAGTTCTGCAGTTTAGACTTGATTGCCCACCCAGAACTCCCTATTGTAATCCTCAAGTAGACTTGGCTGCTTCTGCATGCACTCCACTGTCCCTTAATTGATTAATATTGCTTCATTTATAAAGTTCCGTAGGTAGAGGTGACATTTGTATGGCTGCATTTGGATGTTGTTTGAAATATTGCTGAGTACAGAATGGCTGTCACATTTGACAGCACAGTAACAGCACTACCCATATTTTATATGCAATTGTGCAAAGTGATTTGGGCATTTCTGAGTCTGAAAGCCAAAATGTTCTTCTTCAATACATGTACAAATTAATTAGAAAAAAATGGTTCACAAGTTTTCACTTTTTGCTTTACATATAACAGGAAAAAATCGGACCTGACAAGCTCTGCTGCTGCATAGGAGTAATTCCCTGGATTTAGACAGGTGTAGCACAGCAATATTTATCTACTTGTAAATAGAAAGTAGTCAGAAGTCTGAGTGTAGTTACAGGGCTGTCACCTCATTGGGATAATGAAGACATGGTAGAATAGCTCACGTGATTGGAGTGTGCCTGTGGTGGGATCCATCAAGGCAAAATCCAGCTGTTGATGCACATAATTTGCTCTCATAAATCCAATACCTTCTCAAAATGAGTATCATCCAATGTGATTTCCCACTGCTGTAGAAGGAGAACTAAGGCTATAGCAAAGATGAGAAAAATGGTGATGATAAAGGAGGAAGTGGCAAATTTAAGAAATAAAGGATCAGAATTTGCCCAAAGTAACATTAAGAGAATGACCTTATTTAACAAACTTTTTCCTCTGTTCACATTTAGATATTTCTATTTTTAAAATGTTTAGCAAACATCTTTAAAATACTATAGTGAATGAGACAAACCAATTTAGAGCTTTAAAAAGTAATGAAAAATCTTCCAACCACACAGAAAAAAATAAACAACCAATAACAAACCAAAATGAAATGCCACCACTAATAAAAGATGCGGAAGCTAGAATGATAATAAATAGTGAGACAATAAGTACTCCAGAATAGAAGTATAAATTATGTACTTTGATATCTAGTAGTGTTAAAAACAAAAACAGGAGTGGGATGCTTACTTCACTACCAACTTCTGACTAAATTGAAAATAAACATCTTAATATAATTTTATCATAATAATAGTGTTTTAATAGTGTCATATTAATTGAGGAACTGCCTTGTCATTGAGTGTTCTGAATGGATCATCATCAGTTGCTGATTTGTTATTTTCTCTGATGCTCATTTATGGCAAAGTGTTAGCCTTATATTTTTTAAAAACATCTGTCTTCTCCATTGCCTCCCTGGGCGAAATACAGATGAAAAATAAAATTAATATCTAAATCAAAAATAAAACTGTAATTATAGCCATGAGACCTTAAACAAATCTTAGAAATACAGTATGCTTAAATACCTGAATGCAAAAGTTGAAGTCACAATATACTTTTGGGGAACTAGTAATAGAAGGACTATAAACCCTTTTTTGGAAAACAAATGCTAGGAAGATATTTGTCAGTTGTCTACTGACAAAATATCTTGGTATTCTTTTTTTCTCCAGAATGGTCAGTCAGCCCGAAGGAAGGGAAGGCAACATTTCCATTTATTGACTTTGTCTATTAGGGAATTAAAATAGCATGGGGTTTATAGGGTGACTGTTGATCCCATTTGAGATGGGACAGGGAATCACAGTCATCCAGGTAGAGTGGCAGCTATGTTCTGGACTGAGGAAGCATCATTTTTCAGGAAGGATGCGTGTATGACTAGTTGTAGAATACAGATGTTATGTCATTTAGTATGAGGTCAGAGTGTGCCCTGAGCAGCTAATAGATATTTCTAGTAGAGCCTCTCCATTAGTCAGACAGAAGAAAATACTATTTGAATTGCAGACACAGTGATGTTACTTAATCAAATCATATTAATGAACTGAGTTTCATGCCTGGTTTTTCAGTGCCTTAAAAGTTTCTGTGAGGGAACACCAAAAAGACGTACAGAACTCAACTAAAACCTGCTTTTGAGCCATCATAATAGTTACTGAAGACAATGTATACTTTAAAAAGAAAGTCTAAATGACTACTGCCTTTTCCTTCTCGCCTCTCACAAACTGGACTATAGAGCTATCACAGTGAACTTGTTAGATTCTTGGCCAAGAATGAAAGAGAACAGTAGTGTAATGCTATCTAGATAGAATGAAGTATGTTCTAGAGAATTGGATAGTACTGAGTAATGAAGACCTGCGTGTCACCATCATGCAGGAGATAGGAAGTTTCTCTGTTGGGATTTTTTGTGACTGGAGCAGTTATTTCATGATACCTGCCTAGATTCCAAACACCTACTCTTAAATTTTTAATAACTGCTCTTATGTATTAAAGGCTTTTGTTACAAGATACAGACTGCATTAACAATGTCAGCTAGAAATATGCCTTGGGTTTAAAAAAAATAACGTGAGTAGTCTCATGGATGAGTCATTTCTTTTTGTCATTTCAAGAGCTTAAAAACAACAGTAGGTATCTGGAGTTGATACTGAGACAGGGTTTTAACCTCTTCCCCATGTGTTTATTTCTATGGCTTTGACAGATAGCAACTGTTCTGTAATTCTGGAGTCCAACATGATAAGATTGTTTAATTTTACCTAACCAGCCTGGCCATCTAGCCTGCAGATTTAATGTACAGAAAAAAATGAAAAAGGCAAAGATAAGAACTGTACTTGTTTTCACAGTGATAAAGTTCTATGGATAAACTCTTAAGGTGTATAGAATTTGAGGGAACACACTATGTGGCATGCTTTTGTGGAAAATGGGAATGGGCTGTCCCCTGCCAAGCAATACAGCAGATCAACAAATACTCTGCTCATTTATCAGAGCTGCAAATGCAGGTGAAGGAACTTAAAAAAAGAAACTCCTAAATGTAGGCCACTGAGCAGTCTTACCACCCTTAGAAGAGACAAGTCACAG
This sequence comes from Pterocles gutturalis, assembly GCF_000699245.1. Classification (NCBI taxonomy): domain Eukaryota; kingdom Metazoa; phylum Chordata; class Aves; order Pterocliformes; family Pteroclidae; genus Pterocles; species Pterocles gutturalis. The sequence goes on along the minus strand of NW_010140501.1, from coordinate 54,144 downwards.
ATGTGCATTAACACTTTTCTCAGTGTGTACCATGTGCATGAAAAAAGTGGGGAAAGCTTAGTCTGAATCAAGCAAGATGCGTTGCATTCTTACTTAGCATTTTAAAAAAAGGCAGCTTACAACTTCTGAAAAATATAGACTATAGGTTTCTTCCAGCTAGTAAGAATTGTGCTATTACCTATTGACTAGAAATCCTTTTGATGTTAACTTATGATTTTAATTGTAAATAATATTTCTAAATAATAACAATATTCTGCTATTCCTGTTGGTGGTTTAATAGGGCCAGTAATCCACACCAGTATCATATTTTCTATGTGGTGACAGTTTGGGAATAATGAAAAGAATGCAGGAAAAGACAGACAAGATCATTTTATCCAGTTACTATAATTACCCCTAACATGTGAGCAGGATGACTGTTCATTGTGTTTAGCAATGCCAGGCAATCTGTTCTGGGGCATGGAATAACTCTTTGTCATTTTTTACTGATGGGAACATTTGTCATTGCAATTGCCAGACTGTTCATATGTTGGCATTAGATAAATTCTCAATATGCTGCTTGAATATTTTCTGCCTACCGAATGATTTGTGGCCGAAAGCAAATTTGAGGAACTTCTGTCTTCTCCAGTAAGTTAATCAGAAAGGGAGTTCTGTTCCCTCCTCAGTCTGTGGGAATACAAATCCACATCTCTTATGTTTCACCAGTGTGCACTGATCACCATTAGTCTGTCTCCTGGTCTGTGCAGCAATACTTTTTCCTGCCATATTGATGCTGTGACACTGTGCAGCAAAATTCATGGAAACAGAAATAAAGTGAACAGGAGCATGGTCTTGTAGTTTCCTGGGATAGGGCACTCATCTGAGAGATGTATTCAGCCCTGCAAAATTCTAGTTCAGTTATATCATGTAGTCATTTAAAACCAGGAGTAATTCTGGGATTTGTAGCTGTGTTACACTGTCACCAGCGTTATCATGCTGGTAACGTGAGCTGGCAATGTGCACTTGCAGCGCAGAAAGCCAACTGTGTCCTGGGCTGCATCAAAAGAAGTGTGACCAGCAGGTCGAGGGACGGGATTTTCTGCTCTACTCTGCTCTGGTGAGACCCCCCCCTGCAATGCTGCATCCAGCTCTGGCGTCCTCAGCACAGGAAGGACATGGAGCTGTTGGAGCAAGTCCAGAGGAGAGCCATGAAGATGGCCAGAGGACTGGAGCACCTCCCCTTTGAGGACAGGCTGAGAGAATTGGGGTTGTTCAGCCTGGAGAATGGGAGGCTCCGGGGAGACCTTGTAGCAGCCTTTGTACTTACAGGGGGCTATGGGAGAGATGAGGAGAGACTCTTGATCAGGGAGTGTAGTGACAGCACAAGGAGTAACGGCTGTAAGCTGAAAGAGGGGAGGTTTAGATGAGATATTAGGAAGAAATGCTTTCCTGTGCGGGGGGTGAGGCAGTGGCCCAGGTTGCCCAGAGAAGCTGTGGATGCCCCATCCCTGGAGGGGTTCAAGGCCAGGCTGGATGAGGCTTTGAGCAACCTGGGCTAGTGGGAGGTGTCCCTGCCCATGGCAGGGGGGTGGAACTTGATGATCTCTAAGGTCCCTTCCAACCCAAACCATTCTATAATTATAATTTCACACATACTGGGATACAGTTTAAAAAGGGTTAAAATATATGTCCTAGTGGACTTCACCTAACAGGATACTAGGGAGGTTAATGGCCACATTCCTGTGTTCATTGTAGTCCTTTGCAAAAACAGAAGTACTAAATGCTGACACATCTCAGTGCTTAAAATCTGAAACCAGTAACTTGAAAGATGTGTTTACAGACTTTTTTTTTCATTGTGGATGATTCTGAATGGGGGCAATGTTTACCTCTCTGTGCATATCTGTTTTCCACTAATCCTTACCTCAGGATATTAGAACTTCCGATTTCTGAGAGCTACATGTAAGAAATTAGTGGAGTAATTAAATCAGTGTAGTTATCTTAGTGTTTTTCTTGTCATGGCAGATTTTACTGACTGACAAAAAGAAAGGGAAAACTTAGTCCTGATAGTTATGTGTAATACATTATCTTGTTCTGTGTTATTTAAATAGTCCCACTGTGATGTCTGTGCCTTCTACCTGTAACGTGTCAGGGCAAGCAGCACATGCAAAAGTGTGGCAGAAAGTTATCTTCATGTAATTTTCTTTCCGTGTTCATTCAAGATCAGCTGTGTTGCTGCCTTTTACAGCTCTCTCGCTGAGCTAGTTCTGCATGCTCACATAACTTCTGATTTTCTCATGGTTTTTAAATACTGCTTCATTGGGTGGCAGTAGAATTCCTGCCCTTTTGGAATTGCCATTGTGTTGCTGCTCCAGGCATGTCATGATTCCAGAAAGTAAAGCCCGTGCTTGCTTTCCTCTGTGAGTAGCAGTTCTTTCCTATTTTGGAGCAAAGTCAATCTTGCCTTTAGCCAGTACAGTGGCATCACACAATTTTCACCATCAGCATTATTTGCTTCTACAGTTTGATGGCTCCGTTTTTTTTCCCCGAGACACGTTTGCATCTCCTGGGAAAGAGGATACCTGTATTTTTACCTACTGTGTCAGATAGAAGGAGAAATTAAAATCTTCCAATCATCATTATTATTCCAGGTACCTGGGGTAAAAATGCACTGGGTTAACTCAATTACTATAATTTAAAGAAAACACTCAAAATTAGATCACAAATTCTCAGTGAATGCTAATTAGGTGCCTCCTGGCATTGAATCTGAAAGATAAATCATTACACAGGTAAGTGCCTGCACGGATTAATTCTGGATCCTTAATAAGCCCTATTTGAAGCCATCCTGTTATTCTTCTTTCAAAAAAATCTGTGTAAACCAGCTTTTCTTACTGGTTGTACCCCCGAGTAACTTCCTGAGGTAGGCTGGTTGCTGCTGATTGCAACAGGCTCCCAGCAGTTCTGTGGCTGTAGAACTGTGAACAATGCCAGGAGAGAAAGTTGGTTAATAAGTGACAATGCCCTCAGGTTAGTTTATTGTGAGTGACCTGGATCATGGTGCGTGCTTTACAATGCAGTAGTTCGCAGTGTCTTGTTTTGAGTGCCCATTTTGAAGTATGTTGGAATATATGCAGTGAAAAGCCAATGGGAAACCAACAGCTTTTGTACATTACTGCAGAAAAGTAAATAGCAAACTTTCCGAGGCCACAGACTGTTTTCTTGCTATTTTTTCAGGATTCTGGAATTTGGGCAGCACAATTGGCTGACAGAGGAGGTAATCAGAGGTCACACAGGGCATGAGACTGGCAACTGTCACCCTGCTATGGGAACAAGCTTGGGTCTGTATTCTTTGGGCTTGCCCAGGAATAAAGGGAGCAAACATGATGATGAAGAGAGACTGTTATTACTGTTTGCAGGCTTCCTGCCCTTTCCCCCTTTGGTCAATTAATTCCTACCAGGGGAAGTTCCTTCCTGTTATTTTCTATTTCCTGTGCAATGCCTCTATTTTTTAACCCCCACCACGTGTTGCCAGGGAATTTTGACAGGTTACTACTGCTTAATGTTTATTCAAATAGTTTTTCTCTTTGGAACACACTGTAAAGGCTGTCTGCTGCTTGCACGTTCTCACAGGGCTAGGGAGGCAAGTGGTGCTAGTTTTGCTGTAAGAAATGGAGGAGTGACTCATCCAAGATTGCAAAACCTATTGGCATTACTGCTAAAAAGAGTCTCTGTACAAAACTGTATCTGAAAATGGTACCTATAGGAAAGGAATTTACCTTTTCATTAGGAAAGTAGTGGTGTTCTGATCAGAGTCACTTAGAATAACCCTTTCAAGCTCCTCCTCTCCCCACTGATCAACTCCTTCCCCACATGGCTGACACAGATAATCCTCTGCTGGGGTTTCTGTCTACAGTGATGCTTTTGGTATTTGTCATCTTCCAGTCAACCTTTTTATCCATCTTCACTTGCTCCACACGCTCACTTTCTTTATATCCACTGAGATGAGACATGCGCTGCAGAGTAGGTAGCTGCTTGATGTGAGTGCTGGAGTGCATCAGGTGACATTGCTGCTTGACCTGGGGTCTTGGAGATTGGGTACCAAGCTGGGAAGAACCTTATTTTTTGTGATTTTATAGTTTAGGTTATAATTTCAGCAAGTCAGTGTATTTGCCCACATCAGCTGATCTTTGAAAATCTTGCTCCTAGTTTGAGGCAATGCAAGGTAAAACAGATTAAACTACTGCATAAATTGTAGAATTTACTGTATAAATTATAATACTGTATAAATTACTGTGTTTTGCCTACACTTTCCATCAGTCAGTTACTGCGTCTCCACTAACCCAATTTATCCTGTCACCTAGCATCATCTGTGCTTTGTTTGCCAGTGGTGCGTGGGGGCGAGATGGTAGAGCAGAAAGAGAAGTGGTGACTGAAAAGCTGCCTACGGCGTGAACGCTGTCGCAGTGAGAAGCTGGAAGCTGGTGCTGCAGCAAACGCAGTGCCGCAGTGAGTCAGTGAACTGAGCACAGCTCATCACAGTGAACTGCTCTGTTTATGAACTACACATGAAGATCCCTTTGCTCAGCCACAGTTGTTGAGGGACTTACTCAGCAGAACTGGAAGCCCCAGCTCTTGCGCAGTTTGCAGAAAGCAAGCAGGTTGGTTGCAGGAGAGTTCAATTTGCGAGTCAGGAGGCTGTGTGGGTTTTGAGAGCTGTTCCTTTAAGTGGCTCAGTGCTGGAGCCAGGAAGTCTGGGGATGAGCTGCAGATACTCCCGTGCTGGTATGCGGAGACAGATGGAACTGATTGCTCAAGCACCTTTGGCCTGGAATGATCTTTAAACATCACAAATAACATGTTTTCTCTCAGAATATTGGATTAGTGTCCCAATGTAGTGAAAAATAGGCCTGATAGAGTTCTGTCTTCTTGGGCAGTATATTCTTCTGTCGAACTAATCCTGCAGATGACTATACATTTTCATATTACTGCAGGAACTCTTCTGTATTATTGCTCCTTAGGCTTAAATAGCTTGTACACTTCGTACCAGATCTAACTGTGTTACAGTGGTAGGTAAATAATAATTTTAGAATACAGGAATTACTCCTAGCATAAAATCTACTTTTTTAATGTTTACTGTCTTCTTTCTCGATAGTTATTCTAGTATTTCTAAGCAAAAGTCGTGGCTGTAGTAATACTGGAGGAGTTCCAGTGTCTGGATAAAAGATAGTATGTAAATGCATTTTGTTGAACATCTCTGCAGGAATATGCGTGTGTGTATACATCTATACTTGTAAAGCAAAAAAAAAAAAATCTAGGAGCTAATCTAAAAAAAAGTTTATGATTTCCTTTGTATTAGCTTAATTTATTGGCCCCACACAATGTTGAGTCATAGTAAGCAAAAAGGTTCATTGCAGCTGTGCTCCTCTAGCTTCGGAATTATATTTCTTCAGCTGCATGCATGCGTGATGTGTGTGGACTTCTTGTGTTTGTACAGTTAGGAAATTATTTCACTGCTGAAAAACAGCTCTCTGGTAGTTTGTATCAGATCCAATTATTTGGAAGCATTAAATAAATGTTTTTCTGGAGAGCGTGACTTAAAAACACAGTTCTCCCACCTCCTTTTTTCTGTGCTGGCTTACTAGTTTGTTTTTATTCTGTCTTTCAGGGAATCTGGCAGGCCTAGGTCTTCACACCTCTTAGCCAAGTTTTTGAACAGATTCAGAACGTTATTGTCAAACATTCATTTTAGGATGGCTTATGTATTTTCACAGGTTTGGTTCCAATTTCTCTGATCAGGAAAATTAAATATAAGGTAGTAAAAGGTGTGCTGATCTCCACTGGGTTCTGTTCTTGAAGATGGAGGGAACTAAGAAGCAGCAATGTATGTTTGGTATTTAAGCAATGGTGTGGAACAGTTCCTGAATATTGCAGGAATACTGTGAGGCTACATCTCTAGCAAGACATAAGTTATTCCCAATTTTCGGCTTGGTCATCCTCTGTTATCATTACTGAGATATAGGATAAAATGTCAGAACTCTAAGGACCTCAGGAAAAAATGTAAGCTGATGGTCTGTAGATGTGGTGGTTGCTAAAAATAAATAAGGCAGTTGAGACACTGGATTTTAAAATCAAGATGCAAAATTTGTGGAAATGTGAGGAAAAATTGGGTCTTTTTTCTTTTTAAGGGACGCTAACTTGCGGATAGTTCATTTTTCTCTAGCCACTGATTACAAGGATAATTTAGAATTATTACCTCTTCCAAATCGAGTATATTTCTTACTCTTTCTCTGTTTGTCAGACTGAATATAGATGTTGCTGTACAGAATATCACTCAATTATGCTTAATTTTGTGTAGTGAATAAAAGAGAGAATAACAGACTAATGATTCTGCAATGATGCAAAAAATATGGCTTTGTTTACAGTATGCCAGCTTTAAACAGTGTATTGTATTATATTATTGTAATGTACAGGACAAGACTCAGAACATATTAAAGAATTGCTATCTCTCAGGTGTAAGAAACCTTTGAGTTTCAGATTGAATGACAAATACCTTTATCCTAAAATATGCAGTTATACTGTATCTTCTCTGAAGTTGCAGAGAAAAAAAAAAATTAAGCCAAAATTACAAACCAGTGAGGCAAGGAAGTACTTTAGGCACTATAGCCACTTTTTTTACACAAATAATTCTTCATTGACATGTATGTATAAACTATTTCTATTGAAGTATCATTTCTATTTACAAAAAAAACTTTTCTAGTGGGCATTTCATTATAAGATATTGCTTTATACAGAGCTAAACCTAGGCATTTCCAGTTAAAATTAAGCTATACTAGAAGATTGTTGCAACCCTCTTTAGCTGTAGAGAGCTATAGGTTTTTAATGTGTAGTATTACATATTAAATAGATAAAAATACGTATCACAGTATCATACAATATCTCAAGCTGCAAGGGACCCCTAAATATCCAAGTCTAACTCCCTGTTCCTCACAGGACTACCTAAAACTAAACCATATGACTCAGAGTGTCATCCATTCAAAGATGCTCCTTTGAACTCTGACAGGCTTGGTGCCATGACCACTTCCCTGGAGAGTCTGTTCGAGTGACTGACCACCCTCTCAGGGAAGAACGTTTTCCTAATGTCCAGTCTGAATGTCCCGTGATGCAGCTTCATATGATTATGTATTATGTAGGGCTGTAGCTCTGTTTAATAGGATTATTCATGAATTATTTCATCACTTAATACCTATTTGTAGAAAGAGAAGAATCTTTTAAAAATATTGTGATTCAGGGCCTGAGTGCATCTGCAGGGGAGGATTAAAAGAAAAAAGTGTGCAAAATAGTTTTTGTATGTGAAAACGTCATAAGTAATTATTTATTATCTGGACATTTGTATGGGTATAGAATTAGATGCAAGACTGTCTCTGTAAATTCTCTCTGTGTACCTTTTTCACAGGCCCAATCTTTAGTCTGCCATTACAGTGAGATTTGATGTTTTCTGTCTCTTTCTCTCAGCCTCCTGGTGTCGTCAGGTTGTGTATGGTCTTAATGTTGTCTGTTGCTGTCCTCTGGAATTCAAAAACAGCACCTAAGGCAAAAGCTTCTATCTTATGTGAAAATAAAAGAGCAAAAATACCTACATGGTGGCCACAGCTCTTGCTGATAACGCAGATGTTTTCCTTGATCCTTTTTCCTAAAGAGAAGTAATGATGCCATCTACTGGCAGAGCACAGATCGCTTCTGGGATCTGTATTTCTCGATAAAGTTTGTGCTTTCCCCTGGTGAGTTTCAAATCATCTTTTTTCCCCATGTTTAATTCATTGATGTCGGCCATAAATATGACACTGAGGGAGTTATTTCTGTGTGAGGTCCATGAGTTGAATCAGTAAACAAAGGAACTTCCTTCCATCAACCTTCTCTTAATAAAGGAGTTTAACAAAGCAATAATATAATCCTCATTATTTGTTAATCGATTTTGTAATCCCATTTTGCTTATTTCCCCAGATATTAACTGTTACCTCTGTAGAACACCTGGAATTGCAGAAAAAGTATGCACCAGAGTACTGGGTCACCTGAAGACATCTGAAATTGTGTTCATAGTGCTGTACTCAGAGACGACCAGCTGAAGCTGGGAAACACTGAAAGGAAAATTTATGAGAACTATATTAAAAAGAAAAGAATTCACCAGGGTAAGTTTTGCAAACAGCCTTTTCTTGTTATCTGAAATACATTTTGCTTTATTATCATCCCATTTGGCTTCTTTGCTTTCTGCCTTCTGAACACAAAGTACATGATAGTGTTCTTCCTCTTTTCCGAAAACTGCTGATCCCGAGGAGGCAGATGGAGGAAGTTCCCTGTTTTGACCTTGCTTAGTTTTACAGATTTTATGTAGGTCACAGGGCACTGGTGGTTGAAAGCCCAGGCCTTTTGAAGGCCGTTGGGGATGATTTTTCGTGAGTAACCACAGAAGGGCTCTGAAGGTGTGTGATGTTAAACAATTATCTCTGAAAAAGAGCAGTATGTCTGATGTTGATCATCTGCACCAACTGCAGGATGAAACAAGGTGCATTTTGGTTGGAAATGGAAGGTTATAAATTTCTCCTCTGTGTAAAAAAAATGCTGTGTCTCATGCTGTGCCTGTTAAGTTCTTTATTTGTTGTTGGCTATCAAATGCTGTGGACTAGAGGAAGCAGTTGCTTTTCAGAAGATAGAAATAATCCTGTTTGTATGATAAGGTTGTCTTATAGGATGGTCAATGAGAAGAGTACAGGTATCTAGAGAGAAAAGCTTCTTATTTCCTGGGGTGTTGGCGATCAAAGGGCAAGTTGTAGCAAACACTGCTTAAGTTCAAGGAAGGAGGAGGAGGGAAACATGATAAGAATTTGCAAAGAACCCTCTCTAGTTTAGGCCTATGCCGATACTAGCATGGCATCCTGAGAGATCTCAGATCTCAGCCTTTGCGTGACTTGCAGGTGTTGTTTGAATTTGTAGCTCTTCTGCGTCCCTGTCTCCAGAGAGAAACAGAGGGTTGCTGCGGGTGACAGAGCATATCTGACATTCTTCTAATGAATAGACTAGAGTTTGGAAGAGTGTGTGCTGGAGAGGAAGGTCCTTGACTGTCCGGACAGCAACTATTAACATCAGTATGTTATCAGCCTACTCCACACAACTCCAAGACAGCCTCACACTAGCTACTGTGAAGAAAGTTAACTCTGTCCCAGCCAAAACCAGGACACCTCCTGTAGAAGAAAAGAGGATTTATGCAGAAACTCAAGGCTAATCCTCCCTGCCTCACACAGTTGAAACTGCATCAGACTTCCCCTTGCTCTTCCATCATCTCAGTTTTGTAACAGCAGGAAGGGAAAGGGGAAGAGGGGACTCCCTGAGTGGGACAAAGCTGTCTCCTACCATTTCATGCCTGGGCCCAGGAGGAAGGTGGATAATCTTTGAGGATGAAGGAGGATAGTAGGAGCATGCATCAGAGTTGAAGCAGGAAGCTAAAGCATGTATAGTTAATTTGGGGGATAAAGGAGTGGGGTGAGGTGAACACTAAAGGAATGAATTAGAACTTGGGGGGTGGGAGGGTATGGACTAACAGGAAATTGGATGCCCTGAATCCTAGGGCAGACTTCTCTGTAACCTAGGTTACTTCCTGTAACACCCAATTGTACTCTATTGAGGTTTGTTGATCTCTAAAGTAGCGCGGAGGCCTGAAATGAGATCAGTCTGAAAAGTGCTGCCTGAAATGCAGCACTTTTGTGTTGTGCAAGAGGTTTCCAGCAGAAAATTCCTGAAGTGCCTAAGGAGATGTTAGTGTATATGCTTCACAATCAGTGACTTTGCTTTAAGCTGTCTACATGTCCCATCTCCTTCCTTGGCACTATAAATCCAGGAACAAAGTGACCTTGCGTTCAAACTCCCTGAATAAGACTGGTATGTTTGACTTGCTTTGAACATACGTAACTCCATCTGACTGTGCTGAGTCAGACTCAGTAGGCCAACACTGACTCAAAAAATATTGCTGCAGGCTGAGAAGGTCAAAATATAAATTTCAAGAGTGTCTTCACCACCAAAATTGTGGGAATGTGGAGGTGGATATCCGTCCATTCCTACTGAGGCTAAATAAACTGTGAGAAAATCATCTAGTAAATCAGAGGGAGCTCTTACAGGAAAGAGGGAGCCCAGCTTTCTTAGTTTCTGTATCAACTTGAATACATTTCTTAATCATATTAAGTCTCTGTGTTTACCATTACACTTCTCAGATGGTTAAAAGCAATTGTGTCCAACCTGAGTGGGACTTCAGTAGAAGTATAGCTGTGGAACGGTAAGATTTACTTTACTCTGGCCCTTTTTCATGGGTATTTAGTTACTTTGCATGCAAACACTTAATTTTGACTCTCAAGCCAAATTCTATAGAAGAGTGATTTGAAATTGGCACTAACAGCTTTTTTAAAGCGGTGAAATGAAGTGGTAGAATCAGTGTGTGGCTTGTCAAGAGAACTTTTTGTTGCCAAAATTGTTACTGCTCAAAATGGCAAATGCTCTTTTGATATAAGAAGTGAGAAGTTCCAACATACGCTGCTCAGTGGTGACAGTTGCCATAAGATTAGTGAATTCACATTTATAATGAAAATGTTACCTCTGTGTGAATGCCATTAACTTTAACATTGGATTAAAAGATCTTTGAGTTGAGGAATATAAGTGAATGAGAGGTAATTTAGTGCTTAGCACAGCAGGTTCATGTCTGGGTGGACAGATCTGTGCTGCTGCTACAAGATGGGAGAGCTCAATCTTTTAAAAGTTCTTTGTCTTGGTCTAAGTCTGCCCCCAACAGATGTGGTTACAAAGCATTCATTAAAAAATACTGGCAAATCTCTCACAAACCTAAGAATGTAAATTATTTTAAATTAATAGCAATAAGGCCCATAAATTAACATGTTAGAGAATATTCTTACGCACTTAAGTGTATTAAGTAAAATGTATTTAAGTGGACAATGTATTGTACTTACTCTCAAGCCTAAGTGTAAGAACATAAACAATATTGAGGTTTTTTTCACATGTTAAAGTTCTGTTTGTAGCCCTGTGTTCAACTGAGATGCTTTAACAGCCACTTCATTTCTGTATGATGATTATAAAATACACTGTGCAACAGGATATGTGGCTTTTTAACCTGCTGTCACAGCCAAACTCACTGACTTGCTCTGTTGCGTACAAACATGACATAATATCACTGTGTTATCATGTAAGAGAACTGTCTATTGTAATGTTATAGGAAGAGGCTAATTTTCTTAGGAAGTCCTATATTTGTACAGTTGTCAGAAGGGCAATTGTTTACAAAACCGGAACTCCCCTTCCTTGCACCAGGAACTTGCCATAAGTCAAGTCACAAATGTGAAGATGGGTGCAAACTCCACATATATGTAATCTCATAGTTGTTATTTTTTTATCAGCTGTGGCAAGCAGCTGTTCTTACTTCTTCAGCTCCTCCCTGAACGTTTATTGTTTGTTCCTCTTGGAAACTGGGCAAAGATTAAAATAATGACTGTCCTTACTGGGTGTTTATCTTGGGCCAGGCAGCTACTTTAATGAGAGTGCTGTTCTTCCTCTACTGTAAAAAGAGTTTCCATTTTCAGTATCTCAGTATTACTGCAGTGTTTTGAGAATTTAAAACTCCTTCTTCAGAACTGTCAGCTTTTCTCCAGTGTTCTTCCCCAGAGCTGGTCTGTTTTCTCTGTGCCAAAGCGATCCAGTTTCAGAGATGCTTTCCTCCACAAAGAGTGATCGCTGACTATAAATGGCCTTACCTTTTGGTTGAGAATCCAGTTCATGAAAAATAAACGTGTTATGTCCAATAAATTAAAAGTACATGTCTGTGTTATGATGAATGAAATATCATTCACCTGCTGAGCTGCATATTAATGCAGCTTATTGCAATACAATTCTGGAAGGCAGAAATCCTTTCTGGATACCTTTCAATCCCATTTGTCGGTATTCTTTGACCAATATGTGCGTGATTGATCAAATACAGTTTTACATTCACCCTTTCTTAATGTGGCTTTTATTTGTCAGTCTTTTTTTTGCAAGAGCTTGAAATAACTTTTATGACATAAGAAGGAACTAGCACTAGCGTCTATAAAACTATTGTGTACATAAGTAGTTTAGTTTGTAAAAAGGATACATTTAAATGAAGTAGGTAAATAGACGTGAGAAGGCAAATCTTATCTAAGAAATGAACCTTGTAAAAAAAGTCAAGCAACTACCCAGATATTACACAAGCTCTCACTCTGAAACTGATAGGAAGAGACAGTAATAAGCAGTCAAGTCCTCAGAGTGAGAGAATTAGTGAGTGGTTCTAATTGTGGGGCTTCTATTTCATAAGTCCAATCTTGGCAGAAAGTGCTGAATATTGGTGTGTTTTTCCCTTCGTACATTATACATTTTTCTGATAATTCCAATGAGAAATTCAGAACTTTTTCTGCACTGAACAGTGTCTAAAACTGAGCAGAAATCACTGTGCTAATATAAATCTGTAGAAACAGAATCCTCTCCTAGTTTAGGGAAGATGCTGGTTGCATGTTAGGACTATGTTAATGCACTTTTGATTATACATGCAACATAGGAAGAGGCAGAAGTGGAGGAATGAGTCAGAAGAAGGAGAGAAAGCACGTAAGACAGAGAATAGAGTATTTGTCTGCTTAGTAGTGTATACCCACAGCAGTACTTTATTCAAAAGAACTGGCACTGTTTTTCTCACACTTGTTTTTTGAAGATGGTGAAATGGACTCTTGAAAACATAAACCTAAAAAAAAAAAAGCCACCGCCCTAAAAAACCAAAACCCCTTTAAAATAGTTTGAAAAAATGAATTACTTAGTAAATGTGCTTTCTAGAGTATTCTGGCTTACTGAAGAAGAGACTTGGTGAAAGGAATACTGATCCAAAATCCTGTTGTTATATGAGATAGGACTGTCTCAAATATCATGTTACCCTGTTAGGGTGTCCGTATTCATCACCACCTTTATTGAGAGGCTGTCGGGGTTGTATAAATAGAAACGGCCAAAATAGGGCACTTAGAGCATGCTGAATTACCTTGCAATGTGTTTTTCTTTATGTGCAAGTAACTGTACATCGTTCTGAAGTCTCTTCCAAAGAATACTGACTAGAGACTAGTAGCATGTGCTTAATATATGTTCTTAAGGCCTTTGAATGCAGCATGTTGTGGAATGGTTTAGGTCCAATGAACTTTATAGTTTTAATTCAGTTGAGATTTTGGCCCCACATCTCCAGGTGAGGACATTATGCTCCACTCTTGCAGTGAAGAAAAACATTTGCCCGAGCTGGGTTTTGTTTTCAGCACCATGGCCAGGGCACAAGGTCGGGAGTGCATAACAGAGGCAGGAAGAATGTGTAAATAATTTGTAATAAAAAATAATTTTACCACGGATGTTTTGCTGGCTGTACTTTCAGTGGATGATGAGTAGCATATGGTCAGCTAGATTTGCCAGTCATGAAGCTGCTCCTCATCCTGATAGCCATTTGTTTCGCCTGTATGTCAGAGCCGCCAGCAAGTATTATTTGTAGTCTCTTATCAGTAGTGAAAGACGTTATTGTTTTTACCCGATTTTAAATCAAGCCCAAAGGGAACTACACTCATGTCCTCTCCAGTGGTGTCCTATTTGATTCTTCCTTAGCATCACAAGTCAGGAGTTCAAGTGTTTATTCTAGGAAACATAGTCCATGTATGAGGAAAACACAGTATGGATAAGCATCTCAAAACTGAATCCGAAGGTGTAGTTTAGTTTCAGGGCGTGAATAAAGATTATGAAGGATGTACACGGTTGTGCTGCTTGTTCTGTGTCTGAACCACAAGTATAAGAATGGTCTTAACTCGTGCTCCTTGCCCCCAATCAGTTTGTAGTCAGCAACGTACCACTCTGTAAGAAAACTTATGTAATAAAATTAAATGTGTAATTGTGTGGGAAAGGAGAGCAATACTTATTTACAAAATCTCTAAATGAGTTTATTTTATCCTCTTACATTCCTCCTCTTCTGGGTTTCACTCATTTGCTCTTGCACACCCATGTAGTTAGAGGCATCAACCTTGAGATACCAAATTTTGCCAGGTTTGGCCAGGATTGTTGGTGTGCAAAGTAGAGGACAAGAGACACTGCTGTCAAGTCCCTATTGCATTTTTTATTTCTTCTTGATTAGTGATAACAAACTACTTTTTACGGATCTGTATACCCTTTTGTAGTCATTGGCTGTTAAGAGGTGGTCCTCTGACACAGAATATGGCTTATTTCAGCTTTCTTAAATCTTAGATCTGATTACTGCTCCAGTCTGTTTTTCTCCATTTGAATTACATGTCTTTAGTCTGTTTTCTTGTGGGAAAAGGAGTGGTGTATGTAACATGCTGGCTGCTTCATTACCATCCTCCTGATATCAGGATGCAGGGTTTTCCTCTGTCAAGTCATCTGTGCTGTGGTCTTAGCAGAGCGCAGGGCTTTTTTTCTGGATGTAAGCAACACTCTTCCACTTCATCCCAGAGAGCAGTGTCTTGGGAACAGTGTTCTTCATTGTACTGGTGTGCTGTTCTTTCAGCCCTTGTTCTGCTGCTTCTTCCAGTGCTTAAACACATACACATTTCCATTCATGTTACATTCACGTTCATCCCAGCCCCAAATCGTGTGTTGTGAATTCTGAAAATGTTTTAATAGGCTGAACTGGATCTTTGCTTTCATCTGTCATCTTGAACGGTTTTTTTGCAGAGTCGTATCTAGTTGTGACTGAAGGGACATTTCTGTTTCCGTCAGGCTGTAGAATTCATTTGTCTCACATACACTGATGTTAATGTTGGCTGTCCCTGGCCAACAGAAGCAAAACACTGTGTGAACAAATATAGTGTCACAAATGCAAGAGCAAGTGTGAGGAATTTGCTGATGCTTTGATGATACCTTTCAGGATAGAAACATCATTTAAGCATCTTGGGAGTACTCAACAAGACATACACTGTTTCATGGTGAGGAAGCCAAGCACATAATAAAATTTTCCAAAGCTTAATGCTTCTCACTTCCCCATTTTAAATTTGTGGTTTAATATGATTCTCTTGTCCTGATGGCATTACTTGATGAATTAGTCATTTTGTTTCAGATGCATGACAAGAGGTATTGTGTCTCTGCCCACTAGCCTGCTGTGTCCAACACTAAAGTGAATTTTCTCAATTTTAAACTTCTTTAAGAAAAAAGTCTTTAATGACCAATAGTGTGGTTTTAGAATAGACTACCCAGAGCATTAGTGGATCTCACTATTATCTAGTTCTGGAAATCATTGCCTTTTAGTGGTGTAACCCACACTCAATGGCACTTAATGTATAACACATACACTTAGCAATGGAAAAAATGGTATAGAAGAAGACAGAGAGCCATGGTTGTCCATGTCCTTAGCTGTCCATATTCAGTCCATGAGATGCATCTGAAGATATCCAAGGTCCTTATAAGTGGTTAACAGATCATTACTAGAACCTTACAGATGAACTTTTTGATGCTTTTGGGAATGCATTGCATTCTGACTCTTGTTTTTCTTCTCGATGCCTTTTTCTCATTTTAAAATATGCTTCTTGGAATGGACTTACCAAAATGGGAGGTAATTTTGTGTTTAAAATGTGGTCCTTCCTGCATGTATGTAGAGGATTACAGTGTTACTGGGGCCCACTGTAATTATTTTTTTGCATTTTGATTACTGCATGGGCTAATAGGAAATGAGAAGATGAACGATGGCAATGGAAGAAATGATGGAACTAAAATCCAATACATTTTTCTATCCAAATTACAGTATTTAGGCAATTGTTGTTCTGACATACCTGTCTTGGATTGAATGCAAATATCTTGTTATGGATTGTGTAGAAAGTTAGAAACTGAAATCTTCTGTTGTTTTCATTTTCACTGTGTATCCTTGTCTCTGTTTTGTTCTTTTCTCTCCCAGGTAATAAAATAATAATTTTTTTCCTAAGACTCAAGCAGACTTGCATATGCTCTTACCTAACTTAGGCTCGGTGACTCAGTAGTACATGCTAACCTTCTGTTCCCATCAGACTCCTTTTATGTTTTTTAAATTTACTTTGTGAAATGGGAGTTACCTGATAGGATGGTAGTTGCTCAGGAATCACACAAGGAGGATACACCTTCTTAGTCAATTAGAGAGCTGCTTATGAAGTTAAATGCTGTAAGTTAGGCATCAGTCACTTCCAGGTTTATTCAGGTGTGCTTTGTTTACTGGCGTATTTTAACATTACTTATATAACAGGCATCAAGATAGTGCACAGGATTATACAACTACTGTTAAGCTTCGTAAAACCAAATTCTGTTAGTTCAAAATTACTGCCTGCACCTTTCATGCAAATCTCATCTACGCATCCTATTTTAGGATGAGGTGAATAGCTCTTTTCATGTTCACTGAATTCCACTTAGTTAAAAGTTGCTTTTTCTGTTCGCAGTTTATTTTGGCTATGTTCCACATTCTAGCTTACATGCGAGAGACCTGGCACGTATGGGGTCACGACATAAAAATGGCAGTTTCATTGAATGAGGAAGTTTTTGTACAACAGCTACAAAGTAGCTCCTCTTAAAACTCAGATAACCCATGTTTTGTAATCTGTGTGTTTGATCAGAGTCTGTGTGTTTGATATAGTTTTGTGGATAATCAATACCGTCCCTTGGATAGTTGTCAGCAAATTAAAATCTCATATATCCTCAGTCAGTTCAGGAGGATTTTTAGCTTTGATTTGAATGACCCAATCTGAGAAGATTCCTGTGATGACAAAATAAAAAGAGGGTTTACAACAAGAGATGAAAGAGCTGGAAAATGGGTTTTTCTTTGACATATCTGTATTCATTGCAAAGAAAGGGAAAAGTTTACCTCCAAATGCATTTAACATTAACAGAAAAAAATATTTTTTCAGGTCACGGCTAGAAGTATGATTTACATTTTGTTTTATTGTAGTAGTCTCCTTCAAGAGCTCATGTGCCTGTCTCAGTCTTTACATTTCAGCAATGTCTTGTTACCTTGAGCACTTTGTGATAAATCTGCATTGAAGTCTGATCTTTTTTTACTGTTTTTGTTGTTTTAAATACCTTTTTTGAATGATGAATGGTTTACAGAAGAAAGGTCCCTTATTGTCAGACATTGCTAGCACTTGGATTCAAGACATGTAGAGTAAGTGTCTAACTGCATTGTTAGTTTGTAGACAAGCACATTCAGTCTGGTCTAAAATACCAGAAAAATATCCTTTTTGAAACATGTGGCTCTCTGAGATGGTAAAGAGATGTTTCAGTAATAGTTTATGTAGAGGCGTACTGGGTTTACATGGCAAGATTTTGGTAGCTGCAAGGGGGGGCTTTGCAGGAAGAGACTGGGATTGCCCTGTGCTGGACACAGATGCTACCAGCTGGCCGCAGCATACCCACCACAGCACACAGCTCAGCTCAGCAGACAAACTGGGGGAGCCTCTGTGGAAATACAGTAAGAAAGGCTCAAATGGTGTGTAGCAGTGAGAGAGAGGAGGGAGGAAGAAGTCTCCTCTTGAGGAGGGGGAGTGAGAGAGCTGCTGGGTGAGCATTCACAGCCAGCCAAGGATAACCCACCACAGCAGGAAAAATGTTTTTATCTAATTCCAGTTTTGCCCGACTAGAGCAACACTTAATGCAGTATTGATGAGGTATTGTTCTGAACTGGAAACTTTACTCTGGTCTCTGTCTTGGGAAAGTACAGAGAAGATATTATCACTTACCTCCTGAACCTGCTTTCGATATAGCCTTTTTATTAAGCTATTTACTTACAGCAAACATCTCTTACAGAGTTGTTATGAAATACTTTTTCTCTATAATGTTTCTAACATACGGAAGCGTTGCAGAAAAATAACTCTTCTTCAGACTGGGCAAAGAAAGATGATTTTACTTTGTTATCCACGTTCTGTTTGTTTACACATAGGCAACATTCTGTTGTGATATATTCAACTGAAGTGTTACTGTCCAGGTTAAGATAAGAATTTAACTTTTTAAATCTTTCTCTTTGCATAAACTGAGAAACAGAGTTGTAAATGACCTTGAACAATTTGGGCTTACATCCATACCAAAGTTTGTGTTCCCAGGATGTGTATATTTTATATTGAATATTTGGATTAACTGAGATCACACCCCTCCTCCCTGTTCTCGTCAGCAAGTCCCTTTAATTTCTGCATTGTGGAGTCATGCTTACTCCTGCTTTCCTTGCTTTGGAGCAATTAAACTCATCTAGTCCAACTGTATTCTCACAGGAGATGTGAGTGTGAGTCCCCAAGACAGATGTAGGTATGTCAGCCCTCACTGAATGTGCACTCAGTGAGCTGTAGAATGAAAAGAATGGTCTTCCTCTGGCATCATTTTGAGAAAAGACTGTTTTTTGAAAGGCACGAAGCATCCATGTTCATGAGGAGAGTCATGTCCATGAAGGTATTAGTGATGATTCACAGAAAAGTGTTAAAATGTAGACATCCTCCTTTTTTCAAGATTTTCCTCTTGCCTGGTCCAAACAGCTCCTTGTTCAGAATGCTGGATGTCTGTGTTTCAGTTTGAGCCCTTGCTGTATGTTGCCTAAGTACTTTTGTGGTTCTGTATCTCTGTCTGTGTTTTATTCTGCAGTTGTAAATATTGGGACAGGGGGTTTGTGAGACACATAATCAAAACTGTGAGGTATCCTGATACTCTGGGAAACAGTTCTTCTGGACATCCGTTACCTATAATTTGAAGTTATATTATAATTTTTTTTTCCAAATTGTTTTATCCAGCCCTTCCAAAATGTGAATGTGGGTGGTCCTAGTAGATGCACTACATCACTGGATGGCATGGACTGTCAGTCTCACTGCTGGCATTTCTGCTTCTGAGAATTGACATTTAAAAAACCAGTAAGTGAAAAGGAGAAGCCTTAAGGAATGCTCAAAAACATTTTTTTTGTTTTCCTTATGGTTTTATTCTATATTTTTTTTCCCTTTCAAAAGGCAGCTTAATAAGTGATCAGATTCAAATTGTGAAAATGCATGGAAGATAAACACAGTGCAAAATAT
Organism: Pterocles gutturalis; assembly: GCF_000699245.1. NCBI lineage: Eukaryota > Metazoa > Chordata > Aves > Pterocliformes > Pteroclidae > Pterocles > Pterocles gutturalis. Next base: position 35,080 of record NW_010140501.1, on the reverse strand, counting down.
CATGGAAGTATGTGAAGGAAAAAATTTCTCAAATTTCTCTAATTAATCTTTCCCTCTGCTATGTAGGAGGTAGCAGCTCACAAAGTGTTCTTCAGTATAAACTGCTATGTTCACACTGTTTCTGTGATGCAGTGCTCTGTATTGACTCTGTTGTCTTTCTGATGACTGAAAAGTTAATTATAAAGTAATACTGTTAGAAAATGTGCATGGCAGCTGGAAGACTTGGGTATGAGTCAGATGTGTTCTTGCATTTGATGTAGTTTTTCCTTCTCGCACACAACAGAAGGCACTATTATTTGTGTAACTGCTTATTTGCATAACAGAAAAAAAGTTAAAGTTTATTGTACCTATGGCAAGTGTAATGAATTGTACCAGCAGGATCATAATATTTGGTGGTAGGAGGAGGAAAACTAAAGATTCTTAGCTAAATGTTCATGCAAATGAACTCAAGTTTTCACAGTGTCCTGTGGAACCATCATCATAGTTGTACCATGGCTCAGAATGTTGTTTAGCTCAGCTATTTGATATTAAATTTTAAATTTATGAAGTTCTGTCAGGTCAGTAGAAGTGTTGACTACATGCCATTAAGAAAGCCATTCCATGAAGAGCTGAGCGAAAAGGGAATAGTTCAATCTATCAGCCAGGTGACTAGACTGGCAATTTTGTAAAATAGGAGAATATACTGTATTAAGCAGGCATTCAGTGTGATATTTGGAGGGTAATTCAAAAATTCTGATTTTGAAAGCTAAAAAATTACAAATGTTGACTTGGAGGCCATATCCATATGCTACTGCAGAAAGGAAGGAAAAAGCAAAAGGCTCGCTCTCTAGTTTTGTTTGTGGCAGTAAGGTGAGCCTGATTTCCCATGTAGCACCTGAAAATATTAAGTAAATGCAAATGTACTTCAGTTCCAGCATCAGTGTCAATAGGAATTTTGAGACAAGGAGATGGTAGAAAATATTAGCAGAGGAAAGTTGCAATGAAAGCAAGTATGCTCACTTTATTTCTTGTTCAGACTCTAACAGGTCCTTGATATGTGAGCTCCATTGAGAGAACACAGGTTTAGGTGCACAGGCTTTGCCTAGAACATTTCCCAGCTTCTTAGTGAGCTGTATTTGCAGAAAAAAAAAACTTCTTGAAAGGAGAGGAAAAACTGGACATTTTGCCAATATTTTTTTTCCCAGTGTTTCCTAGGGAGAAAATAAAAAGATTTGGAAAATCCCACTCCACTGGGATAAAATTGCCAAAGAGAAAATAATATGGAGTGTAGTTCCCTTGATGCCTTTTCTGTGTCATCTCTTCTTGGCTCTGTCCATTTGGCTCTAGTAAATCCTGTGGGTGCTTGAGCAAAGGAGAACTGTTCTAACCTTTTTTTAAATCGTCAGGTACTTTTCCATGTGTATTGATGTAGATGCTGTTGTGCTGAGGCTTTTTGCAGACATACCTTTTCTAGAAGGTAAGAGTTAGTAGGAGAGTTTACTAGTTGAAGTTATTACTTACTACATCCATTCCTGATCTCTGGGAATTGTGTCACATGTTTATCCCCATTTGTACTTAACTGGAAGAGAAAGAAGAGTTTTGCAACCTCAGTCTCAGAGTATGAGCTACCGACAAAAAGAAGGAAGTATTATGAGCAGAAAATGGATACTAATCTTAAAATTTCTATGCCAAACCATTTAAGGAAGAGCATGTGAGAATGTTATACTCCAGCTAGCATCAGGAGGTGTCTTACACTACTGTATTTGTTTGAATAAAAAAGAATGCCCATAAACCAAAGACTTGCTCAAGGTCACAGTGATTAAATTAGTGGCAGAGCTGACATTAGTCCAATCAGAAATCTAATACCTTAGTGTAAAATGATAGCAATTCTGTGATATTAGTCCATTTCCAGAAGGGACCTAGGATCAGTCAGAAGTATGTGGGTTGTAACATTCTCTTAAATAAAAGCTTGTCTGTTGGGTACATTTAAATGGACATTCTGTGTATTGAAGTTCTTTTCATAAAAATAGTAACTAGTGACTCCCCATTAGGAAGTCTGAGAGAGCAATAAATTGGTTGTAGCCATGGTTTTTGCTACTTGTTTCCAATTCTTTAATAGCATAAGAACTATAAATTAATAGTTTCAGTAATTTTATACCAGTTGTACATCCAAATAAATACTTGCTCCTTTTGTGTTGATAGTTTCAGGTTAATATGTTGAAAGCATACATGTCAAAAGGAAATGCATCCCCATTACTTGTACTTTGCTTTAACACTCTCTGTCTTGCACTGCTCAGCCTCAAGGAACACTGTTCAGGTCAAGGACGTACTATGATTGCGTGTCAGACATCTCTTAGTTCATAATCTGCCTATATTTTGCCAGGGCTATTTTAGAATGGCTGCCAGGGAGTCCAGACAACCTACCTCTGTGCTTGAGATCAAGGGAGTGATGTGTATATTGTGCAATTGGGTGGTCATGCAGAAGCCTTTGTGTGCTCTGGTGAAATGCTGGCAGATGGAAGAGTAGCAGAACAGGCTACTTCTGCAGAGCAACATCACTGATAGGACATTGCTTCTTGGTTTGACAGCCTGTGATCACCACCAGGTCAGGAATACAAGAGCAGATACGGAAAAAAATTCAGTCACCGGGTGTATTTGTACTTTCTGAGGTACTTGAACAATGGCCATCCTGGGATTGCTGTGGCAAGACTGCAATGAGATTTCCTGTTGGTATGTTAACAGATAGACCCCAAATTCTTCAAAAATTATTTATTCTTCCTAAAACAATAAGCCTAGCCAGGCCTCTGCTCGATTTTATCTTAAAGTAATATGAATTTTCTATATAGGCCATTTCATTTATTCATTTCCATTCATATCCATTCCATTCATTCATTTCATTTCCATATAGGCCATTTTCAGAATGTGAGTCAGAATGAGGAGAACTCTGCAGGTTCTCTCTTTAACAGAAAGTATACTGCAAAATAAATTTACACTGTAATTAATATGAACATTAAAAGTTAATATGTAATTAATATGAACGTTAAAAGTTAGCTATGTTGATGGAATGATTAGAAATAGTCTTATAAAAGTTTAAGGGTAGGGGAGCACTCAGTGCATTGACACAGCTATGACTCAAATCACATTTGTCTCTCCTTCTGCATCTGTTGCTATAACAAACACACTTGCCATGCAATGAACTTTTTTAAACTTTGAATTTTAGCATTACTGTTGTAGCACTGGTGTTAGGGCTCCTAGGTCAGGCATATATTGAAAGATTATGGGAACTTGTGTTTCTATTCATGGCCTTCAGGAACTTTTAAAAAAACTGTTAAGACTCGGTGAAAACACTCCTTCTCATTGCTTGTTCTGGTGATGCCACGTGCACAATGAGAGGTTTTACCCAGGTAGGATTCCATGGTTTCAGTTGTAGTGACCCTGCTGGGAGAGGATTGAAGTGCATGCAGAATTATGAGAAGTGTCATTGGTATTAAAGGCAAATGGACACCTGGTATTGGAAAGAGGAAGATGACTTCTGATTAAGATGACTAGAAGCAAGGAATGGCATGAAGTTCCACAGACAGGTCAATTCAGATGTAGAGAACTGTTGTAAACTTAAAGCAAAGATGCTAATGCTAAAGCAGAATTATCTTTGTTCTGAAATGGATTGACTACTTCAGCTTGTCAAACAATTTATAGTAAATAAATTAAGGCATACATATGGATGTAGAGTTAACTGTGCATTAACAGTAAGATTACTCTGGATTAAAATGCACAATCCAATAAACTGTAAGGCAGCTGAGCATGAAATAAAACAGGCTATGATGTCTACCTCAAATACTGATTATTTCTGAAAGGCGTATAAAGCAGCTGGTAGACAGTATCATTACCCTTCTGGTAATAAGGAAACAGAGACATTATAGAGACGTAAGAGACACTTTCTAATGCTAGTAAAAGTACAAACACTTAGGAACTGTGAAGATAAGGATCTGTACTCACTTCTTAGGTCAGCACAGCCATGTAAGCTTGAGTCCAAATCCTGTAAGAGTGGTCTCAATGCTCAAAGGCACGTTGCTTTCCCTTATTTTCCAGTTTGGGATGTCACAGCGAGCCACAGCTTCCTGTATGTCAGAAAAAGGGACAATGAGAAGTTGTTGGTCCCTCTTAGAAGAAAGACTGGAGAAGGAAAGTAGTAATGCTTTATAGCCCAAGAAGGAATCATGCTCCCTGTACTGGCAGGCCAGAGGTGGAGCAGAGAAAATCAGTCACTAAAATTTAGGCATACTTGTCCAAGAGTAGCTCTTCAAGGGGTTATACATATCCATAGCATCCAAAGAAAGGTGCATCTCTCACTTGCAGAGAAGAAAAACACCAGTGTATTGATCGGAGGGACGATGCATCTTTTGGTGAAGGATGATTACCCTTCACAGTCCCAGCAAATGAGTGAGGCTGGTTGCAGATCTAGAAGTTTTGTGGCACAGAAACTTGAATGGAAAATACCCAGGTTTCCAACTTACACCTGTGAACACCCAATTTAAAAAAGGGTCAGGTCTAGTGTGTACATGGAGTTGGTGTTACAGTTTGCAAAGACCGTATACGAATTAAGTCGTGGGGACTCTTTTTTTTCTGGGGCAGTAGTAGTTCCAGACAAGAGACTATCTGTAAAAAGCACAGGGAGGAAAAGAAAGGCTCAAAATAAAGTCCTTCAGGAATCTCGTAAGTATTTTTAGAAAACGTTTCTGAACTAAGACTTTTAGTGTTATAAAAGACAGAAAATTCCAAGACAGGAGATGTCTCTGAGGTGTCATAAGAAGTTAGATCTCCTAAAGTAACCATCGGGGAAAGGTCTCTGTAGACAGTGTTTCTTCTTTTTTTCCAAGAATGTTTTGTCTAACTGGTTATTGCTGGTTTTATTTTCATTTTCAAAGAAGGAAAATCAATTCTATATTCTTCTAGTGATCTAGACTCCCAAAGGAGAAAACGGCAACTACTTAATTTCAGTCGGGAGTGTTGAGTAAATGATACCCTATGTGAGGATGAGAGAAGTGCAAATCTGTGTCCTCAGATAGGAAAAGCAGAAAGTTTAAGACCTTTTCAGTTGTATTAAGCCTTTTGAGATGTACTGAGGGAAAAGAGGAAGATGTTCAGGCTGAGCCTAGGCTGTACTTAAGATAAAAGTAGCAAATAAAACAACAGCTAAAGATGTGACAAAAGGGTGTTTCTAGTTGACTACTAGAGCAGCCAAAAGGTCTAAGTGAAGAGTTTCCTTGGTGTTTTACAAAATATAAAAGTTCTACTTGTGATTTGAGCAATGCAAGTAAGGAACAGTCTGAACAATTGAGAGGATTAAGATTTCTAGACACTGCACTGAGAAACTTTTGATGAGAGGATACAGAACCTGGCCTGGGAGATTTAAGAAGTAAACCCGAAAAAAATCTGTTGACATAAGTGTATTTTACCTCAAGGAGCCTGTGTTTTGTCTTCTGAAGAGAGTTGCAGAAACACCTTTTCAAAGGAATTTTTCAGAGTAAAATAAAATGCATGTGGAAATCTTGTATTTCTGAAGCAGCGTTCTCAACTGGTTCCTGGTCCTGTTTTCTGCTTTCTTCTTCTCCCAAATTTTTTTTTTTCTCTGCACATAGCAAAGCTGACCTATAGCTTTTGTAGGATCTGATCTGGGACACTAGACTGTAAATGTCTCATTCATGTGGAAGGGAAGAAAGAATGAGCTGTGTAGGGGGAATCTGAAAACAATTGTTATCCAGTCTGGACAGTAATGTTTTCCCCTTTTTCCTTCCCACCCTCCCCACCCCAAAAGCTTAATATGTTATGAAAGCCTCTGTAACTTTTTTGACAGGCTTTCTGTTGTACCTTGACAATGTTTGACAGAGCATCTCTTTTGCTGTGAATTCCTTGAAGTTGCCTTGTCGCCCCATCTCAGTTATGTTTTGGGCACAATATGCAGTGTGGGCCATACCTTCTTTTAGATGCTCACCAGAGCTTTACAAATGAAAGGAATCCAACAATTGCCTGCAAAATAATTTTACGATGCATGGTGTATAATTTTTATTTGTTATCTACAAGGAGCTTCACAACCACAATTTAATTTTTACAGAAATCTTTCTCTGTGATGATAAAAAATGAAACATCCCTTGTCTTTGAAGCCATTGTTTGAGGGTGTCGAATTCTGAGCTTCCTTCAAGGGATTTCTTTCTTCAGCCACTCCAAAATTCACTATTTGTTGTAGGAGTTACTGGAGGTTAAACTTGGCGTGAGCATTTGAAGGATTTAAAAGTGTAGCATCCTGTAGATTAAGTAGAGCAATAAAAAAATTACATGATTACTGTATCAATATTGTAGCCTTTCCTGTATACTGAATTCCTTCATTTATGGTGAAAAATGCCTATCTGTTTACTTCTTATCTTCTGTAAATATCACGCCTATTTTTTTACCCCTCCTCTTCTCCTCCCTTTGCATCTCCTCCCTTGTGATGGAGTCAATTGCATCTGTGGATATTATATAAAGAAAAGTTTTCAGTGGAGTTCCTAGTTCACCCACCTTAGCCACCATGGGGCTAAGAGCTGCCAGCCTTTTTGTGCTCTGGCTGGCTCTTTCCTCTGCCAATGAAATAAGACAAGGTAAGCTTTAGAAATGAAACGGTAGCAGATTGCCTTCTGGAAAAGGGGGAGAGAATTAAAATACCACTGCAGAAGTAGGAGGAGGCAGTGAGGCAGGGCATTTAAATAATGCACTGGAGTTTTAAGGTGCCTTAAATTTCTTGAATTTTCAAATACTGGGGCTACATGTCTCAACCAACATAGGTAGATACTGCCCTCTTTGGAGAGATTAGTAACTATGTCTACTGCTTTAGTCTCTAGTTTGATGTGCCTGGAAAATATTTTCAGAGTTACTTTTCTTTTCATGTGTTGAGATTTTTCCTAGGTATGGCAACTGCTTGGCAGAAAGTAACTACAGGAGTTTGGGAGGTTTCTTGTTACAGCAATGGAGAAAGTGGATGATTGTGCTTTCCGTTACTTTGGAATAACATGAATACTTTCTTCAAAAGTGAATGTAGTAACATTGGGCAAAGCTGATTTTGTCATTAATAATCCTTCTGTAAAAGCTCTAATTTACTCTATTTGTTATCAGCTTTGTTTGAAGGTTTGAAGTGGAGCTCTCATACTGAAAACTATTTTTGGAGGAGTAGGTGCTGAATTTTGTGCAATGACCAGGTTTGGGGTATTGATCTTGGTCTGCTGGGTCTTGAATTCAGCCGCGGGAGGAAAGCATAATCCTGGATTTGGTATCCCTGCTGTGATCTCTTGGAAGATTTCAGTGTCACCTTCTTTCTGGGGAGAGCAGTAGAGCAGCTGGGCTGGATGTGTCTGGTATGACTGGTACCATCAAAGGATGATAACTTAGAGGTCCCTTTGGTAGTTTTGCTTTCTCAAATTAAACACTGCAAGAAAATCTTGTGAAGATGAGTGACACGTATGCTTTTGATACGTTGCAAGCTTCTCAAGTTGTTCAGCTTTTGTGTTCACCCCTAATCTACAGCATTTTGAGATGTATGAGATACTGTCTTAATTTGTATTATTTGTTGGCACAGATGGCTGGGAAGGGAACAAATACCATCAGTTTCATTCTTTACTGTTGTAAAAAAACTTTTTTTTTTTTCCTACCATGGTTATTTTCTGACTTATCTTCTGAAGAATTTCTGTTCTGTAGTAATAGAAATCACTACTTCTGTTAAGAAAAGGAGGAATTATTTAAAAACTCCTGTTGTGCACAAGTCCTTTCGTAACATTAAACCTACTTGCTTTCCAGGGTAGGAGTGGTACTTCCTTGGTTTCCTAGCTCTGTTCCCTTTCTAGTGCATGTTGCATCAGGGAAGTAAATAGCTCTTAGAAATGTTTAATATTGCTAAAAGTAATACTGTGATTCAGAATAAGTTAATACATTTGGCCAAGCAGCTCCATTGCACTGATGCACCAGCTTGTGAGTGGTCAAAGGGTTACGTTTTCCCACCTCCTGCAGACAAGTTCCTTCACGTCTGTGAGGATTATAAGATATACCCAGGTCTCAGGAGTATTTGTCTTATTTTACATCAGAGATTCCCATCTCTTCTGCTTAATAGGCAGATACTTGATCAGGCTTGAGATCTGTGGAATCACTATGCACATAATTGCAAGTGGTTTCTGCTGTGTAATGCAACGCTTACCTTTTCTTGAGCTAGCTTGTTCATTTCACTTTTTTCATTCCTATTTCTTTTTCATCACTTAACAGGAAGGACAAGAAACCATGGCCACTATGTCTGCAGCACTTGGGGAAACAACCATTTCAAAACATTTGATGGAGACATCTATCAATTCCCTGGCATTTGCGAGTACAATTTCGTTTCTGACTGCCGAGACACTTACAAGGAGTTTTCTGTCCACATTCAACGTGCTCTGAACAGCAATAACCACCCTGAAATCCAGTATATTCTGCTAAAAATCAAGGACTTCACGGTGTACCTCAGGCCAAAAGTGGCTGTGGTGGATGGGCAAATGTAAGTTTCTTTAGTGTAATAGTATTTCAGAGAAATGTGCTGGGAAGATAAAAGCAGGATTGACTCTTTACACAGCTGTCTGTATACCGTTAGGGTAACTGCTACAAGCATTTCCAAAAACCAAAAAAAAGCCCTGAGAAACCCATCATACAAATCGCTTTGGGGAGGGGCTTTAGTGTTAATTGGCATTTCTACACTGGCATAGGGATTATTTAAATGCAAGTCAGGAAGAGGTTTGAGTGAATTGTTCTTTTTCTGGTTGTGTGGGCAACAATGGAGCTCATGAGCCAGATCTTTCACTGGCATAAAATGACATAGCTTCGTTTGTTTTATGGCATCACCTTGAGTTTACCTTAGCAGATATTCTAGCAAATCCTCAAAAACGAAGATGCATTTCTCCAGGGTCTTTTTCTCTTATTATGTGTCAGAAGAGAGGTGTTTTTTTTCTGATCTTCGTAAATAAATCTTAAAGGTCTGATGGCTATTCCTCAAGGGATTATAACAGATGCAATGCAGGTAAAAATTTACAGTGATTTGTATGTGGCAATATGGGCTTTTTCACAGTGAACTGCAATATTTTCTCCTCCTGTAACATGGTCACACGAGTAACTAGTCTGACACCATTACTGGTGCTAAGTAGTGTCTTAACCTAGCCTTTCCTGTTGTTAGCCTGTCCTTTCAGTGTGTGTATATATACACACTGAAAAAGGTAAAGCAACTCGTAGGCTAAGAAGATGGAAGAAACTAGCTGTTAGTATGTCTTAGCGTAATTAAAAAAAAAATCCTTCTGTTGTCATTAAATGACTGGGTTTTGTCCAGGACTCGCCTTTTGCTCTGAAGTTTGGAAGCCACTGCAATGAAAATCTGTTCAAAGATAGAAAACAACATTCAGTTTTCCAAGGATCATACCAGAATGCATAACAAAATGACACGAAGTTATAAAAGATGCCTCTTGCACCAGATTGAAAAAGCTCTTTGTTGTGTACTCAGGTCTTAAAAAGAACTCCATGAAAAACAAGTTTAGAAATACTTTTGAAATTGTTTTTCTTAAACCAAGCCTCTTTTTATCTTAGGTAGTCTTCATAAAACAATAGATCCCTTCTGAACAGAAGGCTTGTAGAACAGGTTTTTGCTATATGGGAGATTTAGTTTTTTGTAGAACTTAATTTACCATGTTGCTCTTTAAATGACATATGATCCATTGTTGTGTAAAAAAAACATTTCACACTATTGAAGTGAAAAGTATGAAGTGGAAAAATGTATGAATTTGTCTTTTGGTACCTGATCCACTGATTGATTGCATGGCTTAGTATTGGAAAAAAAAATCAAAAAAACAAAAAACCAAATATTCCATGCTGTGATAGCTGAAAGGTGAAAAGCTGCCCAATGTTTTCTAACCCATCTTGAAAAACATGATGTCTTGAGGCCTCCTAGTCTAGAGGATGAACAATGCAGCCAACAGTAGAAATAATGACTTCTGATTTCCAACCTAGTATTTAGACTTGTAAGTAATTTGTCCATGTTAAAAATGCCTGAGGTAAATAGTTGGAAAAATCCCAGATAAAATTCTCCCAGTCAAGAGACCAGTTAAGAGGAGAAGCACATAACATACATGAACCCTGATACACTGATATTGGCAAATCTGTAGAAAATGAACTGGTTATTTTGACTGGATTCCAGTTTACACTGCTTCTGTTTGAACAGACGCCAGTTCTTCAAATTTTATAGGATGAGGCTGCCTGCCGCGGTCCCTTTATTGCTGAATAACATTCAGCAGTGTGGCTTCTTATACAGTGTACTGTAAGACAGATGTACAAGAACAGGAGAAAGATCTGGTGAATTGATTCTTTATCAGACAAAACATCTGTGCTCAGCCTTCTGCAAAATGTCTTCTGTCACATTAACATGCCTTCTGTCACTATTAACAAGCTTGATCCTCTCAAATGAAAACTAATGAACTAACTACTGAATTCCTCTTAAAATGCTCCTTTCTTTCCGAACTTTTGTTGGCAGTCCCTGTATCTGCCTGTGCTTTTTGAACTCTCTCTTGAGGAGGAAGATCCTTGCAAAGGAACATTTATTCTCTCTGAAATGGTTGTCAGATCTTTTGGTAAAGAAAAGCTTCCATTTATGTTGTTACTTCTTTCATTTAAATAAATTATTAGTGAATGTTTGAGTATCCTCTGTTATTACCACAATGATGATGGGTTTTCCTTTGATTAAGATGAAGACATCTGACATTTTGGCTTTTTTTCTTAAAGAACCCACACCCTCTGAAATTTCTTTGCCTTTTAAAGGCAACAAGTTACCATGTCAAGTGTCAGAGAGAGAGGATTTTATGGCTCATTAAAACAAGGCATCCTCTGCAGCTAGGATCAGGCAGAGGGAGACTGGTTTCTCTATTCTTTAGGGTATGTGGCTTATTACAAATATGCATGTCACCCCTTACTTTTTTTGTACTAATGCAAAGTCTCTGATTTTCTTCATAGTGTGAAGACACCTTATTACAGCTCTGGTGTGCTCATTGAGACCAGCGACATTTACACCAAGGTTTATGCCAAATTAGGGCTGATTCTGATATGGAATCAGGAAGATGCACTGATGGTATGTATGATCCAAGTCGTTTTTATTGGTGTTTCCTGGGTTTAACAGGCTACTGTATACTGAACAGAAGTAGAATCTCCTGAACTGAACAGAGCTAGAGAGTTAGGCTGACTCATCCAACTGACACTCACAGTACCTTATTTTAAAAACATAAAGTCCCTTTTTCTGCAATGTGATAGAGGTAACAGCATGGTATACAGATGATCCTCCCGGTCTCAAGAAGGGGAGAAGGAGCTTTCTGAGAAATAGCTGATGTTTTTGACAGCACCCCTACAACCCAATCTGTATTTTCCTTTATTTGTCTTTTAACGGCCTGGCATCATCAACTTTCCTAGTTTTATTCCAGCAGAGAAAAAAAAAAAAAAAAGTCCTGCGATTTTAAGAATGCTTCCCTTTTCATCTCTGTCACCATGGTGGTTACTGCTGTTATTGAAATACAGGAGCTTCAGTCACTTCTTTCTGTTTTCTGTGTTACTTTTTGGACCTGAGTGTGTGTTTATTAACTATGTTAGAAATTCATTTGCAGTAGCTACTTCTCTGAGAGTTTTGGGTTCACCATCACTCCTGTTACTAAGCAATTTCCCTTTAAGTATGCGTATTTGCTTTGGAATGTTTTCATGCTCCAGATATTTTTTTTTTTTTTCTCTTACCTAGGTGGAGCTGGACAGCAAATTCAACAACCTCACATGCGGTCTCTGTGGCGATTACAATGGAGTTCAAATCTACAATGAATTTATCAATGGACGTGAGTCATCCTGCCGTACTGACAGTTGTCACAGAAGATAGGCTGATAAGCATTGTGCATAGGAGCATCACAGGAGAGCCAATCTCACCTCAGAGGTTTCTGTGATTGCCCCAGAATAAGCATTTTGTTCCAGTGCTACATGCCTGGTTTTAAGGTTATTTTATCCCAGATGAATCATCTTGTTCTTTTCTCTACTGGCCTTCTTTTCTTGTCACCACTTTACACTTTTTACCACACTTAGACATAATAGACACAATTCAGAGCAGAGACTTGTGCCTGACAGACATTTTTGATACCATAGTAACGATTTCCCTTGATCAGTAGAGTCCCAGGAATCAGATGCATGTTATTGTCAGTTTTTGGGGCTCAGCAAGTCCTCTTTGTAATTTTCTCTTGTAGTTGCAAGCTACAATTCAATTACGTATGGGAATTTACAGAAGATCAGCAAACCCAATGAAGAATGTGAAGATCCCGATGAAACTCAGGCGCTTCCAAGCTGTAACGAGCACGTGAGTATTCGTAGTGGTGAACTTAATTTGCATGGGCACAGGGAGACATCCTTGTGCCATGGGCAGTTAATTCCTTTCTTGAATCGCTGTTGCTGTTCAGAAGACAACAGTTTTTATGACAAGACAGGAAATGTCTAGAAGCTCAAGTGCTTACAAATCTCTTCAATATTATTACTCTTCTTCCTTAGCATGATGAGTGTGAGAGGTTGCTGACTTCCTCTGCGTTTGCTGATTGTTGGTTGCGTCTTAATTTGGAAATGTACATCCAAGCCTGCATGCAGGACAAGTGTGCGTGTAATGGAAATGAAGACTCCTTCTGCCTCTGCAGCACCATCTCTGAGTATTCTCGCCAGTGTTCGCATGCGGGTGGCAGACCGGGTGAATGGAGGACGCAGGACTTTTGCCGTAAGCAGTTATATGTATTTTACAAAGAAACAGATATTTAATGGATGTAGCCCTGTGAAACATTTAAATTAATTCATTTTTTACAAAACTATAAGCATATATTATAAATTTCATGCCAGTAGTGCAATGAGCTACATAGCATGTTCTTTCTGCTTTCTTCTTCTGTTACCTTTGTTAGTAAGAAATCTTTTTTCAGCAAGTAGAAATTCTGTTCCTGTTAAAAACCTGTGACATCTGATGCTGCAGATGGCAGGGATAATTTGATCTATTTGAGACCAAAAGAAGAAAATATAAAAAGCAGGGAAAGCAGTTCAGAAACAAACAAGCTTTGACAGATGGAGTCTGGCTTGGGACAGCACTGACTTGAGGGGAGTAGGGGATATGATCTGTGGTTTCTGAGGAATGATAGACTTCACACACAAATAACTGGTGGTGTCTTTCTCATTCTTTCAGCCAAGACCTGTCCTGATACCATGATCTACAGAGAAAGCGGCTCACCCTGCATGGATACTTGCTCACACTTGCAGGTCAGCAGGCTTTGTGAGGAGCACTACATGGATGGTTGTTTCTGCCCCGAAGGCAAGTATTATTCTAACTGTTGTGTATGGAATAAAATTAAGAGCTCTGGCAAAGGAGGTCATAACTAAAATCTTAAATGTAGTCAAATTATATCATAAAAATTAGTACGGCTACTCATTATTTTCCCTCCTGTGGGAACTAAATTCTAAGGTTTTAAAAAAAGGAGGTGATAATTGATTAATTAATCAATTATTTTATAGTTAAATCATAGTAACATAATGACAGGTAATAAATCTGCTTTTCAGTTCTGAACAAATAGACTTCTGCTAGTATGTAGAAGATCATGCTTTTTAGCTTGAATAATTCTGAGACAATGGATGTCATTTGGCCAGAGGGTGATAATGAGGGCCAGTGAGTGAAATTCTCGGGCTTACTGTCAACCATAGGAAAAAAGATAAAAATTATCGTCTACAGAGTATGCCAGAAGGACTGAAAATCTCAACATGTACAATTCTGAGATTGTTCTTGTATACTTCTATTAAGCTTTTCATCTGTGTATAGTTATATAAATGGATAGACTTAAATTTTCAAAGATCAATAAAAGTGTTTTCCATGTATCTTATATTACAAAATGTAGAAACAGTATTCTTCACATTTTTTGTAATCTCAGCCTCTGTTTTCAGTGTGAAGTTGAGAGCATGCCTGCTCTGAGAGTTTCTCCTCTGTGGAAACAGCTTATTTCAGAAAGAGCTGGAACAGTTTACTGTTGTGCTTTACAGGAACTGTGTATGATGATATTACGGAGAGAGGCTGCATACCTGTTAGCCAGTGCCACTGCAAACTCCATGAAAAGCAGTATTCACCTGGAGCAAACATTACCAATGAATGTGAAGAATGGTAAAGATCGTGTTTGTTTATACAGCTTTCTTTGAATGATTGTAAATAGGTCTGTGCTTTAAAATCTTCCACTTAGTCACAGGAGACTTCCTGAAAACATTCAGAACTTCAGGTTTATGTTGTGTGTCTATACTGCCAATTTTCTGAAAAGTTTTCTTGTATCTATGGCATACGGCAGAGGGGATATCTTAAGGAAATGGTCAATGGGGATATCTTGCTGTCTGCTGGGTGTACAGATGCTTGCAGCGCTCTCAGCTCCTGTAATATCTACAAACATTTTAAAATTATTTTTCTATTTATAGCATCTGTGATTCAGGCAGATGGACGTGCAAAGATTTACCCTGTCCTGGCACATGTTCAGTGGAAGGAGGTTCCCACATTACCACCTTTGATGGGAAGAAATACACCTTCCATGGAGACTGTTACTACGTGTTGATCAAGGTACTGTGTGCTGTAGGGCTTTTCTCTTGTAAATACAAGTGACTGCGCTAATATGTAACAGCTGTGAATTGTTATTTTATTCCATTTTTATTGGATGAGGGAAGCAGAAATGCTAAAAGCTGTCCTGGAAAATTCAGGAAGGGCTGTAATAGCCCTAGGGGGGGAGTTGGGCACTGACTGCAACGGGTGGTTAACTCAGTTGGATAGCAGACTGTGTATGCTGTCATTGTCCAGTGGAGTCCTTCATATACAAGGAATCAAAGGATCACTCTGGCTGCGTGGATAGGTAGACTGCAAAAACTGGCAGTTCTCAGGGTGAGAAGCTCTCAGCCAGACTTGTAATAGCTGTCTCTGTGACTGTCAAAGTCATCTAGGGAAAGGAGCTCAGCAGCTTTTTCATTCATGTGTCCCTGAAATATCTGGTGCCTGTTCTTCTAGAGAATGGCAAAGATCTTGTTGAACTAGAAACCATACCACAGATTTTTTTTTGAAAGACAGATCAGCTTCCAGAGCCAGCGCTGAAATGGTGGTCTTAGAAGCTAAGTTCTATAGCAATTGTTATTGTAACTGATTACTTTAGTCTTTGTTTTGTAAATTGTCTTCTGAGATGTTTGATTGGACTAATGGACATTTATTTCCCTGTGGTTGTAGGGTACTGTAAATGACAGCCATGTTCTCCTGGCAGAGCTGGCTCCCTGTGGCTCCAGGCAGACCTGTTTGAAGAGTGTTGTGCTGTTAGTAGATCACAAAAAAAATGTAAGTGTTCTGTGGGTTCTGCCAGGTATGTTGAAAAGTAGCATATTTCCCTTACTGTGAAGCAATAACTAATTCTTCTGGAGTCACTCTTGTGGATAGATAAGGCACCTCAGACAGGCTGAAAAACAACTCAGGCTTCTGCCTCAAGAACTCAAAATAGACCCAAACTGAATAAAAGATGAGATTCAAATAAGCTGACATTTTCCCCTGTTCCCTTCTCTACTCTTCGCTACATGATTATTCTCCCTGTATTCCAGGCTGGCTGGAAGTGACAGTACCATTATTCCTCCTCTCACAGGATTTTACTTTATTCAGATTTAATTTTATAGATCTAATTAGGTCTTTTTTTAGAAGAGATCTCATCTTAGACTGTTGATACAACCTAACCTTCTTAAATGTTTGTATTTTCATTCACTTTAGCATTCTGTTTGATTATAGAAATATCTGTACTATATTTATACATAATTTTACATACATGTAGACATAATTTTCCTCCTGTGTTTCTGATCTTCCTTGTCCTTGTCAGGATAACTAAAACAAAACCAAACCAAATCAAAACCCCATCATTTTGTGTTTCTGTATGTACAGACTAGCATACTATGAGGAAGGTTAACAAACTGCTTTGTTACTGTGCCAGAATCATGCTAAACCATTACACTGAAGCTGTGGCACATGCTTTTATAGGGAATAGGAACTTGCTATATAGATCCTGAAGGCCCAGTATTTCTTTTTGCTTGCTGAAACCAAGGTACCTGATACAAACAAGCTTTGCATTTGTTGCTGCTGTAAATTGTCATAGGCAGGTGTAGGTGAAACACTGAATAGCAAGACCGAACCTTACTTGTATCCTGCAGGTCTGCTGCCACATTCAATTTTCAGACAGATTCTTCCTTTCAGAGATTTGAAGTTCTAGTTGCAGTCTAAATATCTCCCCTCTTACTGGTTTGGTTTATTTCAATTCCTCTTACTCCCAGTACCTGAAACCTCACTGATTCTGTTTGCTCTTATACAGGTGGTGGTTTTCAGATCAGATGACACTGTGTTACTCAATGAGATGACAGTGAACGTGCCTCATGTGTCAGGTAAGGCATGCAGCCTTGTGTGTCATGTGTCACACACCTGATGTCTCATGTGGGGATGTATTTTTTCAAAGGCAGATATGGAAAGGAGGCGTATTAAATTTGTTCAGATTTTGCCACAACTTGAGGATGAATGTGACTGAATAGCTGTCACTGAGGATTTCATTGGTAGACTGACTGTATGCAGTGGATGATTGAAAAAACTTCCCTTTCACTTTTTTCATACATCTTGAATATACTTTAACATGTAGCTTGAGAAAGAGGAATTGTCATGGCTTAAATTCAAAGCAGATAACTTAACCTGCCTATAAAGATGGGTATTTAGCACTTTCCAAGTCTGGCTACACAGTATGGGCATGTCCTGGCTCTCCATCATGGTGAGGCTCAGGCATGTCTACCCCACTCCACTTCCTCCCCATGCTTTGTTTTATTCCTGTGGGAAGAAAGCCTGGCAGAAATTAACTGCTCTATTTTCAGGTCAACCAGGGCAGGAAAGAAGAATGTACTGTGTAGTACCCTCTCATCCTCCCAGCTACTTGAGACTTTAGCATCTTTTTATATGATCAGTGGATAAAGGCAGACACTTCCAGAGGCTAACTAAGATTATCTAATTTAGGAGCCTAACTTCTGGCAGAAAGTGACTATCAGACAGCAACTGTGAGCTCCGGGAGTAATTTTTAAAAGGAGTGTGGAACTTCTCTTTGTCACTGCTTTTCAGATATGTCCAGGCAGCACCCTGACACAGTATGTGTTGCTGCTTATTTACTGGTCTGTTTGCAGATGGCAAGTTACTTGCAAGAAAGTCTTTATCTGAAAGGACAAGTATTCATGGCATGATATGTTCATGAATGCTTCTGTAAAGAGAATTACAGTCTATAGCTGAAAGTTTAGAGAAATGAATGTGCTCTAGGCAATAAAACAGACCATTTAATAAGCAGATTAAATAGATAAATAGGGCATATAAAAATAGATTTGCTATAAGAATTTTGTTAGACAGTAGGGTTTTTTTTTTTTATTATTTTAGCAAAGCTTTTGATACTGCCTCTCATGGTATACTTCTGGACAAAATGTCCAGCACACAGCTAGACAAATCCTTATGTAATACATTGGGTCAACAATTGTCTGACAGGTCAGGCTCAAAGAGTTATAACAAATGGGGTTACATTGGGCTGACGGCCAGTCACCAGTGGGGCTCCCCAGGGCTCAATTTTAGGGACAGTGCTCTTAATGCTTTTATAAATGGTCTGGATGCAACAGTCAAATGTACATTAACTAAGTTTGAGGATGGTACTGAATTAGTAGGAGCGGCTGTGGACTCCCTCAAGGGTAGCGAGGCCTTACAGAATGATCTGGAGAGACTAGAGCTGGGCAGTCACCAGCTGTATGATATTTAACAAGAGCAAGTGCTGGATTCTGCACCTGGAGTGGGGCAATCCTGGTCATACATATACGTTGGGGGATAAGAGGCTGGAGAGCAGCCCCATGGAAAGAGATCTGAGGGTTCTGGTCCCTGGAAGAGACTCTTGAGGGAAGTGGTTACAGCACCAAGCCTGTCAGAGTTAGGAAGAGCATCTGGATGACTCTCTTAGTCATATGGTTTAGTTTTAGGACCAGCATTGTATCTAGATGACCAGCGATTTTTAGAGGAACAAAATGATTAATTTGATCCTGATCTCAGAGTTTTCATGGCAGATGATACCTTAGAAGCTAATAAGAAATGTTTCTTTCGGCACCCTGTGTGTGTGTTTACTGCACAGATCATGTTTTGTTTTTCAGCCAGCTTCTCAATCTTCAAGCCGTCTTCCTACTACTTTGTTGTGCAAACTTCTTTTGGGCTTCAGCTGCAGATCCAGTTGTTTCCAGTCATGCAGCTGTTTGCAACTGTGGATCAATCAATCCAAGGAAATCTTCAAGGCAAGTGTCTATTCAAGAGGGAAGCAAAGTCATGCTTGTTCCACAGCTGAAGAGTCATGTATTCTTTACACGGGTGATAATTCATGCTATTTATTGATTCAAGAGGAGGAAACTCTTTTGGAGAAACCAAAACATTGGAAGAGAATTGACTGAAGCAAACTAGAAATGTGTTTTTATGATTTCATATTGAAGTGACCCATCACTCCAGTTCTTGTATATAAATGATTCTTAGAATATTCCTTACTTTTCTGTTCAGTTTAATTTTTAACTATTGGCAAAACCATGCTTTTGGTGCATTTTGCAGTTTTAATATCATCAGAAAGCATAAAAAATACAGCTTAGGGCAGTGATTTCCTGAGGCAAAGATACCTTCATGAATACTATTCTTCTCAAGAGGTTGAAGATTTAAAATAGGGCTCCTAAATCTGCGGTACTTGTAGTATGCATTAATATTGAGGTGGAATAATCAGGTGTAAGAACTTCTCTTTTTAATGTTTGTGATCAGTTGTCCCTTTCCCTTTGACGTTTTAGAATGAGAATGAGTAATAATTAGGTAAAATTTTCACTTTCTTTTCCAATAGGTCTTTGTGGAAACTTTAATGGAATGGAAGGTGATGACTTTAAAACAAGCAGTGGGCTGGTAGAAGCTACAGGATCTGCCTTTGCTAACACATGGAAAGCTCAGTCCACCTGTCCAGACCAGGCAGAAAAGCTGGAAGACCCCTGCAGTCTCAGCATTGAGAGTGGTAAGCACACTAGTGTCAGATGGTTGGCTTCTGCCAGAATGAGCAGCGTTTGCTGTATATTGCTGCAACAGGTGTGTAAGGGTTGTAGTGGGGCACTGAAGTTTTTTTAGAGGACTATCAAATTAATAATTAATTTCTGCAAGTGTGTACACACAGCCGCTCTGATTTCCCATCAAATTGAAATGAAAGTTTAGGGGGTGATTGTAGAGGAATGCTGAGCTGGAAGATAGGGAAGCAAAGCCATTAATTTATATTACCTGCAAAGGCAGCTTGTATTTCCTGGTATTATTTATCACTATGCTTAACTTAGCTTTGTGGTTCCCAAATAGAAAGGGCTGTTACAATTCCATGTAGACAAGTTGCAGCAGTAAGATACCATTTTTGATTTTGTGATTGGTTGTCTCTTGCTAGATAACTGAATCGGAGAATAGAAATGTATGTGCAGTGATTGCATGTAGTTTCTCCACTCAAAGTGCACACAGTTCTCTCGTTTGTACTGTTGCATTGCACTTATGTGACAGCATAACTAGACATGGCACAAGGACAGTAAGTGAATGTAATGAAGATAATGATATAGTTTCATTTTTCTCCTTTTTTTTTTGCAGCAAATTATGCTGAGCATTGGTGTTCTTTGCTGAAAAACTCTGAAGGTCCTTTTGCAAGATGTCACTCAACCATTGATCCTTCAGAATACTATAAGGTATTGTAATCTTGTGCTCTTTTTAGTACTACTTTATTTCAGATGGATGACTGTAGACGTTTATCATTGTTCAAACATTTGAGATACTACTGAGTAGCTTGCCCATAAGACACTGGTGAAGTTTTTGCAGGGATTAACTGAGGCATCATAGCATGCATCCGAAGTATCTCCTACAGTGAGATTCTTATGGAGTGCTGCTTAAGAAAAAGGTAAATTTGTTCTTCTGGTTTCTTATGTTTTTTATTTAATGTAATTCTTTGTTGGATTGGATTTTTGAGCTGGAGGAAAGATTCAAGACATGCCGGTGTGCACAGACAGTGTAAGTCTGGCCTTCTTACATATTAGTTGCTATTAAGTCAGAAAAAAAAAAAGGTAACTATTTATTAAGTTTCCTGTGTTGTTTGGAATGTAACACCAAATCATTTTCATGCCAGAATGTCCATGGTTTCTTTTTCCTCTGTGCTCATCACTGTTGAGTGGTAAGGGAGGCTTACCTGGGCAAAAAAGAAGAAAGTCCTACGTCTTTGCTCATACCTGGAACTCAATCTGAGCTCAAATTTTGTAAAGATCCTCATAGATCTGGTTAATACTTTGCCATTATGATTTTTAATTTATATGTATCTCTGCCTTTCTAAGCTGTAACTGAGAAAGAATGGTATCAAAATCCTTTAAGATAGGTGGTGTTAGGACGCTGGCTACTCTTCAAAGGTTCAAGAGGCTTGGCTTAGATTAGGATAAGCATCCAAACATTTTCTTTGTGTATGAAATGAAGCGTAACTTTCAGTCTCTTGTCTTTGTCCATTCCTTCCATTGTTCTCTGATCATGGGTATTAATAAAAACAATGTCAGAAAAAGGACACATGGTATTTCATAGCAACTGAGTTGTAATTGCCAACTGGATTCCTGTGGGCTTACTGACCCTTTCGTTCTTTTTTCAGAGATGTAAATATGACACCTGCCTCTGCGAAAACAGTGAAAAATGCTTGTGTGCTGCCCTGTCCTCTTACTCAAGAGCCTGTGCGTTCAAAGGGATCATTCTGGGAGGCTGGAGAGACAGTGTCTGCAGTAAGTGGTGGAACTGTAATCCCCGTGGAATTCATTAGCCACCCGAAATAAGCAGGTTCTCTCTGAACTTGATTGTCAATGATCTCAATGTTAAGGGGTTCTGGAGTATTTTAGAAATGTCTAATGGACTGAAAAGTAGCAACGCTTATAACATTTACAATTTCATGTGATATTCTTTAGCTGTCATTTGTTCATGGCATATTTAAAAGTAGAAAGCAATATTTTTTACTTGCACCTTCTTTCTCCAGTTTAAATAATAATGCTGTCTCTGTCTTTGACTAATGGAATCCCAGCCATCATGGCTTTTACATTTTCTTTGCCTATCACTGTCTTGATTTATCATTTTGCTTGCTTTTCATCAACAATATTGTTGAGACTAGGAGTTTCTTATATTGTGATCTCTCTCTGATTATCAGTATGTGAAACAAATATGGGTATGAAAGTAGTAACTAGCAGTTAAAAAGAAGCAAAGTTAGGCTAGAATTACTTGTGACGTAGGATATTTTTGTACTTTAATAAAATCTAAGGGAGTATTTTTACCATTACATGCTGCACAGCCAAAGAAACCAAAATGGAAATGTCAAGGTTAAATTGTCCATCCTGCAACCCTTATTTATCAGTTTGCTTATTTTCCCTCCAGCGTCTACCTGCCCAGGAAATCAAATCTTCCTCTACAATCTTACAAAGTGCCAGCAAACCTGTCGTTCCCTTGCTAATGGTGAAAAACATTGCTTGCAAGACCTTGCTCCTGTGGATGGCTGTGGTTGCCCAGATAACACATACTTGGATAACCAGGATAAGTGTGTGCCTGTCTCCGAATGCCCATGTTATTACAGGGGATCATACCTGGAACCAGGGAGATATGTCACAGAAGATGGAGAACGTTGGTATGTTTTATTGTGGCTTCTTGTTTGTGGGGATAAATGCTCTTCTAAAATTTGCTTATTAGGTATAAGCTACTGAGCTTTTTTGGTGCTTTAATGAACATCTGTAATATGTTTCACACCATCTTTATGCTGAGCAAATCATCATCCTGTTGCAATGTAATTTATTAATGAATTGCAGCTTTTTTGGAGGTGTGAGTACTGACCTTCACAGATGAATGTTACTCTGAAGCTGCACTTTTAATAGAGCTTCGTTGAGTAGAGGAGTAAAAGCAAGATAAAAGACCAGCTATAATGTTATGTTGTTTTTTCCTTTTCTGTCAGAGACAAATTGCTTGTGTTTTCCACTGGAAGAATATCCCCTTAATATGTATTTACCGTAGCATAGGCTTTTGAAAGCAACTTTCACAATTCTGATATTTTTTTGTCATTAACTCCGACAACTGTTTGCTGTGTGAATCATCAGTACAAACTGTGAAATACTTCTCTTATTTGGCAGATGAAGCATACAGGCCAACAAATTTGCAGCAAATGAGTTGAACAGGCATGAAAATATACTGTGTATCCAATTGAAGGCTCTGATTTAAATTGTCATTATTATCTGTTTCCTTATTATCTGTTTCCTTAGTTGTCAAAAACCATAGTATTAAGGATTAATAGAATAGGTGTCATTCCTTAAAACATAACCTTTCTTTGCATTACACCTAAGGTGTTGCTACACTTTTTTTCTCCAAGTGAAAATTAATGAGTGTGCTTCAATAGACTTCACCTTGAAATATCAGAACAACTTAGGCAAGACATCTCTGATAAACACTCTCAAATGTATGAAAACAAATCCTTAGACTTAAATTGAAGACACTGAGCTGACTGTGTTTTTTAATTTCTGTCTTACTTCACTTCTTTTCTAGTGTTTGCCGAAATGCAAAGGTCGAGTGTACATCAGTGACACCGATCAGTAAGTGACTTTCTGTAAAGTAAAAAAAATAAAAACCGTAACCCAACCTGCAAACCCAAACCTGCACTTTCCATTTGAATTCTCCATTTGTTTCATTTGCATGTTTGTTTTTTCTTTCTGTGGAACAGTTATGCATTTTCACTTTGTTCTGTCTTCACTGAGCCTCTTTTTTTCACAGGGATATATGTACCCTGAGATCTCTGTCTCAGTAACTACCATCTTTCACACACATTTCTTTTGCCTTTTCTTGATAAATCTAAACCAACAATTGTCCTTTCAGCATGCCCTTCTAACAAGATATACTTGGACTGCGACGCCAACACATCCACAGAGGGGACTTCGCAAACGCCTGTACAGCTTAGCTGTCATACTCCTCAAAATGATCATGTATGTATTCAGTTTTTCTCCATGTTATGTTTCCTTTGTTCTGTTTTCTTTAAATTACACAATGCAACACAGAAAATGCAGTTGTAGCTAACAGTTTATTTCTCTTTCACCTAATCTTCCTTTCTTTTTTCCCCCATGATATTACTCTGTTGACAGTTTTATGATGATTCCCCTTGTGGTTTCCCTCTCCTTTTCCTTTTTACTGTGCCTTCAGTAGAGTGATCCCTCCCAAATGAAATACGATTTGGGTTCTGAGAATCAAAAAAGAAAAGAAAAACATTAGAAACCTAGATGAAAAACCTTGTAAAACTAATCAATATTAGGCTGTTTGGTTATAAATGCAGTTTTCCCAGAGTGATTATGAAGAAGTGGAAGAAAAATGCAGTGCTTTTCCATAAATTTCTCCTTCTATTCCTTAGTCACAGACAGTGTGTATCTCAGGCTGTGTGTGTCCTGAAGGTCTATATGATGATGGGAGAGGGGGCTGTGTTGAGAAGGAGGACTGCCCATGCGTCCATAACAACCTGTGGTATTCTTCTGGACAAGAGATAACAGTGGACTGCAACACCTGGTAAGTAATGATTTTATACTCTCTTCTAGAATATATCCTATGCAATAAATTAATAGTCATGTCCAGGCTTATCTTCTACAGAGGCTGTGATGGATGCAAGCATAAAGCCTTATTTTCAGGCATACTTTTTGCTATCTGAGAAAATACAGATTGTTCTGAAAATATTGGGGTAATAGCTACCTCTGTTTCATAGAATCATAGAATCATAAAGGTTGGAAAAGACCTCAAGGATCATCAAGTGCAACTGTCAACCCAACGCCACCTAAACCATGTCCCGAAGCACCACATCGACACGTTTCTTGAACCCCTCCAGGGATGGTGACTCCACCACTGCCCTGGGCAGCCTGTTCCAATGCCTGATCACTCTTTCTGTGAAGAAATTTTTTCTAATCTCCAGCCTAAACCTCCCCTGGTGCAACTTGAGGCTGTTTCCTCTTGTCCTGTCACTTGTTACTTTAGAGCAGAGCCCAGAACCCCCCTCACTGCCCCCTCCTTTCAGGTAGTTGTAGAGAGTGATGAGGTCTCCTCTCAGCCTCCTCTTCTCCAGACTAAACCCCCCCAGCTCCCTCAGCCACTCCTCGTCAGACCTGTGCTCCAGACCCTTCCCCAGCTTTGTTGCCCTTCTCTGGACCTGCTCCAGCCCCTCAATGTCCTTCTTGTGGTGAGGGACCCAAAACTGAACACAAAGTTTTGAGTAGGCATCTCTTGTTGGGAAAGTACACTCATTTTTTAAATAGAAATACTATGAGATCTAAAAAGGCCAGAGTTAAAAATCATGTTAGAGGCTTAAAAGCAGGCTAAACTATTGACATTGAGATTTAAAACACTCTAACACTGAAATGGGTATTGTGCACATTATCACATTGCATCAGGTAGCTGCTTGGTTTGTTCTGCAGTTTTCCAAACAGCATAATCTTGGTGAGATCTGAAAATTCAACTCTTCTGGTCTCTTGTAGTATCTGCCAACAAGGATCTTGGAATTGCACAGAAGAGGCATGCTTTGGGACTTGTATGATATACGGAAGCGGACATTATATCACCTTTGATGGAAAATTCTATGATTTCGATGGGAACTGCGAATATGCGGCTACTCAGGTAATGCTCATCAGGGGGGCTGAAATTGCATCCAATTGCCTTGAAGATCCACTTTCATCTTTGCTTTTGTCATTCATTATTGCCTGCCGTCACTATTCCTGAGATTTTTACACCTTCTGCCAAGATAAATTCTGTATTTTCAGTGCAGGTGATCTGTGTGAATGGTTTTTTTTTCCTGATACTGTGGTCATAAATTGTATGTAACAGGACTATTACTATTATGCAGTGAGAGCTAAGAGTTCATTAGCAGTTGTGAAATAAATCAAAATTCCAAGTTTACAACACAAAGATATTTTTATTTAAAGATATTTTCCTCATTTGGTTTTGTTTTCCTGCTTGTTTCCCAGGTTTTGCCACACGTGAGACTGTATTAACTCTTTGTATGTATGCAAAGATGTATGTGTGTATTTTTGTGCATCTGTAGAAATATAGGTATGTAGGATTTCACATATGAAGCAGCAGTAACTATTTATAAATTGTGGAGATGGAAATGATTGTAATTCTTATTACATTTAACTAAAAATTAAATATTCTACCTAATTTTCTTATGCTCATTTTTTTCCTTTTTCAATAGGATTTTTGTGGTGACGGAAATTCCGGCGGCTCATTCAGTATCATCACAGAGAATGTCCCTTGTGGAACTACAGGAGTCACCTGCTCAAAGGCTATTAAAATGTTTCTAGGGGTGAGTAATGGTACTCAGCAAGTATATAGCAGTATTCAAGTATTTCTCAAAAAAGTAACACTCCAAAGCCACATCCTTAGAAGTGGCTATACCAAGTAAAGGTTAGAGGTCCTATCAAATTAATCTGTAAAGTTGTAGATGCTCAGGTACTGACATCTTTCTCAAAAAAAGGTGCTACATCGCTTTCTGTCATCTTGGAAAGCTACCCCAGACTTTGAGCGATTTATTTCTGATGACTTGTATTGTTATGAGTGTCTAACATTTTACCTCATCATAAAAGTTAGTGTTATAATATTTCTCTTTTTACCTTTCAGAAAACTGAACTGAAATTGGAGAACAAGGATTACAAAGAAATTCAGCGCGATGTTGGTGATGATGTGCAGTATTGGAACAGGACAGTTGGCCTCTACCTCGTTATTGAGGCTAGCAATGGTGTGATGCTTATCTGGGATAAGAAAACGACAGTTTTCATCAAGCTGACCCCTCATTACAAAGTTAGTACCTGTCTGTCTTTCTGAAGTAGTCATACGGATAGCTAAGGAAACACGAATGTTCTTTAATTCTGATTCTATGTTTAATCCCTATATCCCCTGCACAGTGATGATTAGCTTGCATTATTCCTATCACAGCTTGCAGAGGTGGTGCTGGAGTTTCTTACAGTCCATCACAATGCATTGCAGAGGATGCATAGCATATGATTGCAATAAAGCTAAACGTCTAAGGCATCCTGAGTTTGTGAATGTAAAGAGCCAAGCATCAAAAGTAATAATTTAGGGGATGTGGACTGACTGTACATGCACTTGGAAACCTCCATGGAATCTCAGTCCTGAGTTGAAACCAAGCTCCCTATGCAATGTATGGAGATGCTTTGGTTTTCTCAAAATCATCATGCTGACTTACAGAGTACTGAATTCACTGGGCTGAATGAGGAGGTGTGGGGTTCTATAAACAGGGACATACTGCTGTTTGAAGGGGCTGATGTATCTTAAATAGCACTATCAAAAATTCACTATTGTGGGTAAATTGATAAATTCTTTCTTTTGAGAAAAATGAGTCCCTATCTTTTTTTTTTTTTTTTTTTTTTTTCCCCATGGATGAAGAAATGGTGCTCATTATATTAGAAGCTTTTAATAAAAACAGTTTTGAGCAGAATGAAATTCCCTCAGGCTTATACTAATAGCTGAGTTATGATAAATTAGGAATGGAAAATAAGTCAGTTCTTCTCATCTGAAAGAGGCTTAGCCACTCTTAATGTTATAAGTTGGATGAAGGACCACAGAGACATGGAAATATAAACTAGATATAATCGGTTTCAAGGAGGGAAGACATGGCAGCTGACAAGTTTGCTGAGTACATGGACAAATAAAGGTTTGGTTTCTGTACAAATGATTTGGAAGTAAAGGTGAAAATGCACCACTTACATGGAGAGTCAGCTGTTCTTTTTAGTGTCAGTTTTTTGCTCTTACTTTACTAGAGTCTATTTCTCACTGCCATGGTACATTTAAAAGCTGTGGATATGTTAATTTCCTTTTCCAGGGCAAAGTGTGTGGTCTGTGTGGCAACTTTGATGACAAATCAATCAATGATTTTACAACAAGGAGTGGGCTGCAGGAAGCTAATGCTCTGACGTTTGGGAATTCCTGGAAACAGTCTTCCATGTGCCCAGATGTCACACAGGAGATTAAGCCCTGTGACGTGAAACCACATCGGAAGTCCTGGGCGGAGAAAGAATGCAGCATCATCCAGAGTGAAGTCTTTAAAATCTGTCACTCCAAGGTTTGTAGAGAGCTGTAGGTGATGGGACAGCACAGTGCATTTCTGTTACTGCAGAAGCAGAGAGATCTTCAGAAATGACTGAAGAGATGGTTAAACAGAGTAATCTTCAATTCAGTCTTCAGCACAGCTGCAGGTGTCAGCACATTCCAGCTAGCCTAAGTAGTTTGAGTACCTGTGGCAATGGGACTGCTTAAGTAGTGGTGCCCTCCTGGCTGTACAAGCCCCTGTTCATCACCACAGTTTCACTGCTGCTTCTGCGCATATTAGCTTAATAAATCTAACCCGAACAGGTCTGTGTGTACTGCTGTTGCACTATCTCTTCTCGAGAGACTGTCAATACTGTAAGTTCTGAAAGGCCTTGTGATCATCAGCCCTGTCTTCTGACTACACTTGAAAGGTGGCTGTTGAACAGACCACTGCTGCTGGTAATATTCAACCCACAGACGGGATCTTTTTGGAAATCACTGATATTGTGCGGTTTAGACGGGCTTAGCTGCTAGTACTGTGCCCCCAAATTGTCATAGCATACACTGTGTCAGGCACACAGCTTCCAGAGCACAGCGCACAGGAAGCACACCTCTATTTCTTGCGTCTCTTCACCTGAAATATGGTGACGTTAACAATAGCTTGTTCTTAACTCACAGTGTAAAAGTCACAAAGAATTCTTAATATCATTAACTTAATATGTTTCTATGTTGATTCCTTCAGCAGCTAAAATCCATTCTGTTTCTCCTCCTGCAGTCCCAAGCAAAAAAGTGGGAATGTTTTGCTAATATGTCATTGGATAAACTCCAAAAACTGGCAAGCACAAATTCTCTGCTTCGTATTTGCTGTGAAGTGCAGCCTTTCTGATATTGCTCACCACTTGCTTGGCAAAGCTTGCTGGAAGGTAGTGCTTCATTGGCATCAGTCCAGCTTGGTTTTGAGAACAGTAAAATGGAACTCTGTTAGAAAATGTGCGCACTGCCACGGACTCTTATTTTATTTTTTCAGTCATAGCAAATTATGAATGTGCTATATTACTTTACGTCTATTATTATCCAAAGTTTGTTAAGCAGCTTCAAGCCTAGAATGTTTGTTTGAGATTTGATTGTTCTTAGAAACAGTCTCATTCCTGCCCAGCTCAGTTCTTATATCTCAAGAGCTTTCTCAGCTCACTAGTTTTGGAGATAACCTGGGGCATCATTTCTTTGCGCAACAGGTGGACCCAATTCCTTTCTATGAAGCTTGTGTTCATGATGCCTGCTCTTGTGACAGTGGTGGAGATTGTGAGTGCTTCTGTTCGGCAGTTGCTGCATATGCTCAAGAATGTACCAAGGCTGATGCCTGTGTTTTCTGGAGAACTCCTGATATATGCCGTGAGTAACAGTTAAACACGATTGTATGTTTCTGGCTGCTGTCAGAAAGCCTATCAAATAAACCATGAACACTATCCCTGCAAGGTCGTGCTGGCTATGCAGTGCAATTTATTTTCACAGTGTATCAGGGAACAAGCAGAAGTAGTAAATTTGTATATTTCAATTATCTTTTATTCAGCCTGGCTTTTATTTCCTTTCTCTTTTCACTTGTCTTCTTTTCTCTACTTTTCTTATCAAGGCTAGGTTTCAAGTCATGCTTCCATGTGCTTGATAATTGGGGAACTGCAACTCCTGTTATCTTTCTCATCTTTTTTTCCAATTATTCAAAATTTTGTTTTAGCAAAAGTATATAGAAGTACTCCTGTGTAGATGAACCTAATCAGTATTGAGGTGACTCTCAGCCCACGTGATTCGTCAAGGTAGAACTATTTTGAATATACTGCAGGGTTTTTTAGGAGTTTGTTAGTAGCTAGGGAATAAAAATGCTCTCAGAAATCTACCTTTAATTTTAAATTAAAATTGACACTAGAAGTTCAGGTCCTACACCTCAAGAGAAATTTTGCTGCCTTAATGTGGAGATTCATTTAGCTTGTACCTTTGCAGACCTGATCAGAGCTGCATTCTGGCTACCATGTTTTTAATCAGCTTCTCTGTTTTTCTCATCAGCGATATTTTGTGACTACTACAACCCTCGGGATGAGTGTGAATGGCACTATGAGCCGTGTGGCAGGCAGATCATGACCTGCAGGATGATTAATAATGTCACCACCAACTTTTCAGTACCATACCTGGAAGGTAATAAATTCTTTGCCATTTTTGTGTTTTATTTCATATAACTTTGTCCAGGTATCATTTAATGAATATGGAATAGTCAGTCAGCCTGACAAGTTGTTCTTAAATCTGTTATCTTGAATTTGTCTCCAGTTTTGCATAAATGTTTCCTATAATGTAATTTATTATTTATTAACCTCAGTGGGTGATAGTTACGTTGCTGTCAGCCATAAAACTAGGTTATCTCTGCTTGGGTAACATCCTGAAACAGGTAAGATCATTACACCATTGTTATTTCACATCCCATCCTAAGGGCATTTTTGATACAGTCTGGCAGTGTGATGTGACTTTTAAGTACCAGTTAATTATATGGTAATTTAGATTATAGGCTATTTAGAACTCCAGTACAGTAGAAGGAGGAATTTATGTAATTAAGGATTGGATTTCATGAGAGGTTTTTTGGAAGCAGGACACAATATTTTTTATAAGTGTATCTACATGAAAAATGCAATGAGAATTGACAGATTATTAGTCCCTTGCAGGTAGGGTTTGGGTTGCTGGCCAAGGGTATGGAAAAATGTAGATAAACTATCTGTTTCGTGTGGAGATACCTGGTCTACTTAAGGCACATAGATAAGGTCTAGTGTTCCAGTAAATGTAGTGAAAAACCTGTTCATTAATGAATCCACTTCCATATTCTTCACAAAAATATTATTGATATATTGACATTACAATATCTGTAGAGATATAGGGATGTTTCTTCATTTTAAGATTACTAGCTGCCCGTAGAAGTTAATATAAATGAGGGGTTTCTCCAAGATCCTGAACTAGGAAAAACTGACTTCCCTAGTTTTCAAGACTAAGCTGTTACTTAATCCTCCTCACCCCGGTATTATCAATAAGAATTGTTCAATTTAATCTTTTGGAAAGCCTGTTTGTCCAAGGATTAATTTGAATTGGAAATTTTCAATTTCTTTCACTATGCTTGATTCAATGAGCATTATTTACCTTCAGAAGGTATCTTGTCATTGAGTTAACTCTTTATGCTTTTTCTTCATCCTGTATATTGTTCTACTTGTCATCAACAGGTTGCTACCCGAGATGTCCTAAGGACAAGCCTATTTATAATGAAGAGACCGAGGAATGTGTGCCTGAAGATCAGTGTGGGTGTTACGTCAATGGAATTCCTTATCGACCTGGGGACGAAATACCCACAGAACGCAACTGTACAAAATGGTATATCAAAAATGCAGAAAACATTTGCAGTTTATCAGGAAAGAATTTACGTATGCTTGAGCCCCTAATTGAGTTTACAAATTGCAAATAGAGATGCAACTAGAGATGCAACTTCAACTGAAGAGCTGGTATACTCTTGCATTTATCTATACAAATCAGGGGAACAGTGCTGTTTGTTCCAGTTGAGACTTAAACCCAGAAAATGCTCTACTTACCATATGTATAGATTCTAAACTTTTCATTCATAATTTTGCAAACCTGTAATAAACCAGATTTCAGGTTGATAGTGTCATTATAATAAAGGTATTAGCAAATTCATTAAATACACTCTTCGAAGTGTCATAAATGATATAATGGCATGAAACCTGGGTGTGTCTCTAGAACAACTTTTGATTCTCATGGCTCTTTGGGAAGAGAGGGGCTACTTTGCCTTGCGTTCTCACTTAAAACTAGGATTTCAAAATCACTGCAGTCTGAAATGATCTGTACTAGCCCTGAAAAAAATAGTTGAGTCCTAACTTCTCATTCCTAGAGCTTTACTAATGATAGCACTGGCATCTATGACTCCACATGGTGACCAGAGACCAAAAAAAACCCTGAGCTAGTTACAAGTTCACTGCTCTGAAAAACAGTTGTTATTGTATTATTGCAACTTGCAACACAAAGTGGTTCATGATGTTGTTTAAGATGTTGTGCTTAAAGAATGAAAGTGATGACTTAGTTTGAATGAAATAATCATAGGCAATATTGGAAAATATTACACCTACAAAAATATCTAGTAGTATGAATGAAGATCAAGTGACAAATTTCTATGTTTCTATGCTATTGGCTCTGATAACAGGTGCCATAAAACATCTGCAACCTTTTAATTTTTGAAAATTTTACTTTTAGTGTCTGTCGCGCTTCAGGATCTGTAGAGTGTACAGGTAAATAACATTTGTTTTTTTCTATGAATAAAAAAGAAAAAAAAAAGCATAGAACTGCTATGTCTGTCTCTGAAATAGTCTTAGTACTCATTTGGAATAATTCTTTCCAGTGCAAGTGAAAGTTGCCGCCAAAGAAAGGCAGCACTTTTGTTGAACCTTGCTGTTAGTATTTCTTGTTCAATTTCTTCCTCATGTCCCTTTATTCTTTCTCCCCATGTTCCATGCCTGCAGAGAGTTCTTGTCTGACAACTGTTTCACCTACAACCATTTCAACCTCCTTTCCTACCCCTACTCTTACCACCACAGGTAAGTCTTCAACAGAGATGTGCATCTAAAAATTATTTTCTTTGAGGAAAATACTTGAAAATGTACAAATGTATGAGCTTATAGTTGACATAGATAGAGCTATGCTTATGAATAGTTTTATCACACTACACTAAGAAAGATTTTTAATGCTTTGAGTTGATTTTCTTCTCATGGAAGAAATTGTAACTATAAATGTACAGGGTGCCTTCCTAATTCTGAAAAATGTGTTAGTATCTTAATATGCTGCAGGGATAGTAGAAGTTGTCTCAGTAGTCTCAGCAAAAAATAATAATTAGGATATTTAAAACTGCTATTACATTTATTTCTAAAACTTGCAGATGATGGAGTAATCTTTTTGTTTCTATTTCAGTTACCACTACAAGCCCTCCAGTAACAACTACATGTAAGTTTAAAATAGAAAACTAAGTTGTTAGAAAATATCAAAGGAACATTTAAAGGAAGAGTAAATTAAAGATGGCCACTACAGAAAAATATTTTTGAAGCTGAAATAAATAATCTTTTTAAATTGCAAAAATGTGATAAGTATAGACAGAAGAAAAACCTCTAAAGACTTCAACTTGGTGATGGAGTAATCTTTTTTTTTTATTTCAGTTACCACTACAGGCCCTCCAGTAACTACAAGTAAGTTTAAAATAGAAAACTAAGTTGTCAGAAAATGTCAAAGGAACATTTAAAGGAAGAGTAAATTAAAGATGGCCACTACAGAAAAATAGTTTTGAAACATGAAAAAATAATTTTTTTAAATTGCAAAAATGTGATAGGTACAAAAGACCTTTAAAGACTTCAACTTGGTGATTTTATTTTTATATGAAGCTTCCTGTTGAAACCCTGGTAATATAGAACCAATTTTAGAACTTTTTCTCTTGGAAAAATGACATGTTGCAGCGCATTTCTCTAGTCCGTAATGGAATAGATTAAAAAATCAACCTTCTCAGAATGTTCTCTGTAAGCTCAGATGCTGAATCTCTGTGTTTTCTTGCAGCTCCATGCTATGGATTCATCTGTGACTGGACTGAGTGGTTTGATGTTAGTACACCTGAAAAAGATGGTGGTGACTATGAAACTTACGATGCCATAAGAAATGAAACTGGAAAGCAAATATGCAAAGCTCCTGAAAAAATTCAGTGCAGGGCTAAAAAGAACCCTGATGCGAAGTTAGAGGATCTTGGTCAGAAAGTAAAGTGTGATGTTACATATGGACTAATCTGTAAAAATGAGGAGCAAGATGTAACTTTGTGGCAACGTTGCTATGATTATGAAATCAGGGTGAGCTGTTGTGAGTGGGGTGAAATTCCTTGTGAGACTACAACTGCACCGCCGACTACAACTGCACTGCCGACTACAACTACACTGCCAACTGCAACTTCAACCACCACCAGCACAACGGTATCAACCACCACCAGCACAACAGTATCCACCACCACTACAACGAGGCAGCCAACAACAATTACCACCATGCCTACACCCGCCCCAACACCCACTACAACCATCACCACCACCCCAGTACCTACAACCTCTCCAGGTATTTGGCAGATCAATCCTCTCTGCTCTTGCTTTGCCATAGGAGAAATAAAGGGATGCCAGCTACTAAAGGCATGCCATCTCCGTAGCTGATATTGAGCTAGCAAGAAGTGTTACTTATTCTTGTTGGGAGCTCTGTCCTTCTGCTGGAGAGAAGATTCCCAGAAGGACCTGTTGTACAAGATTAGAAAAAGCCTTGATTTAGAGTACCGTGTCTGGGTGGGGCTGTGCAGAATTTCTTCTCTTTCTCCTCCTGCTTTCCCTCTGTCAGTGCTAGTGCTTGTCTGTGGTTATAGATCAAGGAAGGAAGGATTCCCCTGGCAGGCTTTCAGGAACAATTTCACTCTGCAGGTTGCCGCTTGCTGTGAACTGTGGTCTTTGGTTGCTGAGAGCCACTGGTACTCTGTGAAACTCTGCATCAGGCTAACGTTGCACCACAGGGAAATGACATGACAATCGGGCACAAACAAATTCCTGTGCATACTTCCCTCCCAGCCCACAGCTTCCCCTCTCAGTTCTTACTCCATGAGACAGCAAGGTGTTCCAAGTAATAAGGCAGAGACAGAAAGCGTCACAGAGCCTTACTCCTCCTCATATCATACCCTTTGGTGGGTATTCTTCGTTCAGTGAGAAGCACAGTACAGCAACATCCGTAATATCTTTGCTAGGAAAGGATTGTTGTGACCCTGTCTGTTCACTGATTTGGAACACACTGCTTCCTGGGTCCAGAAAGGAAGGCCTACTGATAGAGGCCTTTACAGTGGTATGAGTGGGCAGACTGGGATAGGTTTGTGGCAGCTGCCTATATTGTAACTTCTGTTCAGCGCATAATGTGTGCCGCTCATGCATCTCCCACCTTTGTCTATATTCTTTGTCCCTGTAGTTTGTAACCTCAACTATGTACTTTCTGTGTGGGATCAGGGGTGGCAGTAATTGTTATACTTTCCTCGCAATAGCTGGTGGCAAAGCTACACCTAGGGTGAGATGTTGCCTAAATCAAAAGAACTCTGAGTAGTTTTTTCGTCCTCATGGCTCCGCCTAGGTTAGATGGATCCTGAACTGCTGGGAAGTCTTGCTTTAGCTGCTGTTGGACGTCATCGTTTAGCAGGAGAGAACGTACACAGCGGGACGTGTTGTGTGCGACGGGAGTGGGGCTTGTTTGTGTGGTACTGTCATTTCAGGCGTTGTTGGAGTACAGCTGTGCAGACTTTCTTCCCTTTCTTTTGAGCACAGTGTCCACTCCACACGAATCAACAACTATTCCCACGCCAACATCATCGAAACCTCCCACAAGCACCAGCACCACCAGCAGCACCCTAACAACAACGACGACTGTTCCTACCACATCAACACTGACCTCGACTACTACAAGCATGACCACGACACCAACAACAACCACCATAACCCCTCTCCCTACGACTACACCAAGTAATTCTCTGTCTTTGTTGTCATTTGTTGCCTTGCTGTGGGAGGAATCAAGCTTTATTGGCAGCTCAATGTGTGTCTGTGTTTTCGTACTCTGAGTAAGTGTAGTTGATGTCTTTTTCCAAAAAGAAATCATAGAATGATAGAATAGTTTGGGTGGGAATGGATGTTTTTAAAGACCTTTTAGTCCAAGCTCCCTAGTATGGGCAAGGACATCTTTCACTGGCTCAGGTTGCTCAGAGCCCCATTCAACCTG